>NW_010103684.1:2800-11587 GCF_000699245.1 Pterocles gutturalis | reverse complement strand
CTTGCCCTTGGCCTTGTTAAATTTCATGACGTTACCTCATGGTTTTCTGCCCGCACTCAGAGCCTTCAGTGTCCTCACATGTCGCTGGCAGCCCACAGTCTTTTGTGACCTAGACAAGAGCATCCCCAGTTCTTCTGATCTGTGCAGGCATCCCTGTTTGAGTTTTAATTGGGATATTCCTGGTTAACATGGAATAAAGGTGTTCAGACAAACAGCATCCAGGGGAATACCCACAAAGGGGTGAACACCTTTTCATGTCTGCACAGCATGGTCACCAAAGAGACCACTCATCCGTGACCAGTGCTCCCCATGGACATTACGTTACGGGGTACCTGCCCCCAGGAGGGTCCCAGCAGCTCACCTCGGAGAGGTGTTTGAGTGCCCAGGGTGGCTGATGGACACCCCAAGGTCAGCTCTGGGGTATTAATCTCTGCTTCTTTGCACAAATCCAAACTCCATCTTGGTTGGATGAGCAGGACAAGAAAATGCTTTTAAGTGTCACGCTGTACCTGAGCTGCTCACTGTCTTCCTTTCCCCATGCAGTGGAATGATCCCACCTGTTATCCACATGGATCACTTGCTAAAGCCTTACAAAGGGAGGAACATCCAGGGAGAAGACCGTGGTGGAGCTGGGCAGATTTTTCCCAGGGCAAGGGGCAGAGGTAAAAACAACAGGTCCGCTCTTGCTGATGGAAGCACCTTGTTTAGCCTTAGCTGCTCCTCAGGCTAGAACACTGAAGGAGTGTTCGCCCATCACTAGTGATGGAGTATAAGGCTGCAAAAACAGGCGTTTTGGATGGGTTTCAACAACAGCAAGGGAACTGGTCAGCAAGAGTCACCAGCTTTCCAAAGGGAGCAGACCAAGCAGGTCCAAAGTCCCATCATTTCCCCAAGTTACCACCCACGCCACAAAACACAGTCACAGCTCACCGCCAGCACCTACCAAATACACCAAGAGAACGGTCCCCATGGTGAGAGCTGCACTAAAATTTAACCACCATGACCCTGTGATGTGGTAAAACCACCAAAATGACAGCTTTGTCCTCTTGGCTGGGTTGGAAAGACGTGCCTGTCTGCCCCTGGCAGGCAGCAGCTCCTCCCATCGTGCTGCGGGGAGTGAGGAATACCAAAGCTTCAAGAGCAACTTCTCCGCTGCTGCACCCACCCACCCTAGACAAGCTTTAATATTGACACAACAGCCAAGACAAGACTTTGTACTTTGGGTTCTGATTATTCAGCCCTATTGCAGCTGCGATAAATTTGAGACTAAAACAAAAGCGCAGCATCATTGGGCAGAGCACAAAAAGCAGTCGCTGGAAATAGCTACATCAAGACCAGTATGTTAAAGTGCATCCTTTCAAGCTTTGTTCAGCAGAGTAACATTTTTTTTATCAAAAAGAAAAATCACAGCTTTTGGTTTCAGCTGCCCTTCACAGAGGCTGTGGTGGAAACTGGAAGCTGGCGGCAGGAGGAGGAAGCCTACATGTGGGCTTAGCAAGCAACAGGTCCACAGGCTGAAGTCTGGAGCAGCATTTTCAACTTCAAACTGAGACAGGAATAACTAAGCGCAGATTTTAGCTCTCTATCTGCATATCATCACACACTCTCCTGCCGGAGAGCAAGTGGTGTGTAAGATTTCATGACAAGCTGGCAACCCTGGCACCCAGCTCGAAGCAAGCAGGCAGCATCTCACAGAGGCAGCATCGAATAGTTCATCAGCCAAAACCTACGGGTCTCCAATTCTGCAATAATTAAGTGCTGAGGAGGCTGTGAAGTACAACAGTCTGGGTGTCAAGAGCACAAATTCATTTTCCCCTGTAAGTGGCACTTAGAGAGCTCTCCTGCCGTGCAAGCCCCCCCAGCACTCCCATCACACAGCTGCTCTGCTTATCCAAGCAACAAATTTCCCTGTCTTATTACCGTGTCAGATGTTATAACCAAATGCCCACGTTAACAGGGCATTTACTGCTTATACACCAGCCAGCTCACAGCATCTTTCGCTGCTTTACCTAGCGGCAGTGATCATACCTACAAGCTCTTACAGAAATGGGGTATCTCCCTTTTAAACCTGGTAGGGAAAACCCAAAATCTCCCCTGTGCTCCTCTCCACAACCCTCCCGCATGGCCCTCTGCAAATACACACTGGTTTGATGCATATTAAATGTTCTTGTACAACAGGGAAAGAATAGAGACTAGCTCTTGGGGTTTTGGCTAGGAGCTAGAATTAAACCGTGTTTCAGGGTGGAGGGAGATCCCGGGACTGGACCCCATTGCTGCTTTTTTCCCATAACTACGTTATCTCACAGCAGAACAGCTCTCTCCTTTCAGGATCCCAAGACATTTAATGAAGACACCTCCGTGTTATCCCCCATCTGAGGACAAGACTAGGCTTTGGCAAGGTTGCTCAGCTTTCGACAGGCACCGACTGAAAATACACATCAATACATGTTGCTCCTTGAAACGTGTTCCAGTCCTTCAGGAACCAAACTGCTGCGATTGCCAGCTTAGGTCTCTTTTGCAAAGCTGTTCCAAGGAGGAGGATCCTCACTTATCACTTAGCTGTATTTTTTTTTTTATGTTCTTTTTTGTGAAATTGCCCCAAACCTGGGAGATCTCTCCACGTTGACTTCCACACTAGCATCATGTCCGCTCTAAGAATATATCACAGCCAAAGAATGAACAAAACTTTTCCTGAGCCTTAAACAGCATCAGCACCAGACCTGGTAAACTGAAGGATGCTGGAACAGTTAGATGTTACTATCTGGAAAAGCAGGAATTTGACAAAAGTTCAATCCAAAAATGTGAAATATGGATGTACAGACTTACCATTTTTGTCAGCTCTTCTGAAAATCTAGAATTTAAACAGAGAGAGAGAAACATTTTTACAATGCTGTTTGACTTGAAGGGGTTTTGATTTCAGTGAGGCCGTTAACACCAGGACCACGTACGAGCCCACGCACAGGGCAGGGCCACGTGCTCCAGCCCCCAAAGAGCCGATGAAGGTGCTTCACTGAGCTCACCCGTCCCAAGACCCAGCCCATCACCCCCAGACCCGCACAATGGAAACCACCACCAGGACAGGGAGTATCCACAAGTTTGGCTTTGGGATAACCAGTGGAAAAGGAGCTAACTAGCAAAATAAAGATAACACAAAATGCTTCCAGCAGTTGATTTATTTCCCATCTCCCTTGCAGATCAAAGCAAAAAATGTGGATTCAACACAAGAAAAAAAAAAATTTAAAAAAAACTACAACAGCCATGAAGCCAGCCCAGCCAATTTCTCTAACATCAGTAATATCTTTTAAACCAAGTTTCACAGTTCTGCACTTCTGAAACAAATTATTTACAATTTTTTTTTTAAGAGCAAGTTTCCTGCGTGGGAAGGAGATTATATTTAGACTTAAAACTACAGTGAGGAGGAACAGCCCACAGAGAGGAATCAGATAGCTCTTTCAGAAGAAGAAAAAATTGCAATAATGTGTAGTACAGTAGAATTTGCCAGGGAGAAAGAGAGCAGAAACAAGTGCTATTTTTCTGACTAGTCTCATCTTAGGCATAGTCCCCTGAGAGAGTGCAATTAATAGCAAAAGGCTTGTGCAAGGGTTGAAATCTTATAGGTTCCTGCCAGAAACAGCTGCTAGCACAGGTTTGGCCATCAATTAGAAAAAAAAAAAAAAAAAAAGAACATGCTCATAAACTGGGCAAAAAAAGGAAACCATTCTCATTCTCTCTTCATACCTGGCCCTATTAATTTGAGAACGAGCAGAGATTTTGGCTATCCAAAGAAATTTCCCTGCAGAGGGAATAAAAGCACCAGTGATCAGAGTCAGCCGTAAAATTGAATCTCTTCTTTTCTGGGTCATAAAATCTTTAAAAATAATATATCAGAAGAGAAACTGCTGCATAAAACAAGAAACCCAAGAGACAAGTTGAATTGCAGAATGTACTGTTTAAGGGAATATGGCTTAATTAAGGAACATTAATCATTCTTTTGCCCAAAGTTCTTCCTAGGCTGCACAGGACAAAGTCAAAGCTGGGCTTTCTGGAGTACTTCAGCAGAGGCAAACACCCTCTGCTTAAGCTAAACCCAGATGGTGGGTTGGAGTCACTGAGCCTGAGCTTCACGAGAGCATCATAAAAACCCCACAGGGATTACAGCTTGTGACCACTCCTAAAGTGTTTGCTTCTTGGGCTGATCTTCATTTTTTTTTAGAGCAATTAGGAAGTTCTAGGGGGAAAATCCTACATGTCTCCGTATTTATGGACTCCACTGAGGTTAAATATGGGTTTTGAAGGGCCAGGCAGCCATGGCTTGGCTATGGGAAGGAAGAATAAAGCCAGGCAGAACAAGCAGGACCTCCCAGTCAGCCCCATGGCCTTGCCACACATCACCCAGGTGTCCCCAATATTTCCTGCCCAGAGTATGAAATATTCCTCTTTTCCTGGCTTGGACACCCCAACCCCTCACTCCCCATGAGCACCTCCAGACAAAGCACTTTTCTTTCTAGATGTGGATTATTTCTGGGGGTTTTGTTTCATCACCACATCCTTCTATTAGTGTTCCCACTGCTTTGAAACGAAGACATGACATCAAGTCGAACACAGAAGCAGCGATGCCTGGTTTAAGGTCCAGTGGGAGATCACCACCCCGCCTCCAGAGCCACCCACCTTGCAACGAACTCTCAGAGCAAGAGGGGAAAAAACCCAAATATTAAGAACTGGAAGAAATTAAGAATGGAGGAATAAGATTTTTTTCTTCCAGCTTAATTGGACCACCTAAAATTTTTGCAGGCAAAAAAAAAAATTTCAAACAAAACACCCAAAGGGAAAGCAATTTAAGATAAAGTCACCTGTCAGCACAGCCAGGCAGTACATCAAGGTACGACCACCGCAATGAGCATCAGGAGGCTGATAGAGACATAATATACTCCGTGATAGCTTGGTAACGCTGCCAAAAATGCTGCTTCTGTGAAGAGCCAGGATTTACGCTCCAGCTCAGCAAACAAGAGTGCCCTCCCACATCCAACCTGAAGATGCCCTCCGCTCATGTCTCGAATTAGTTGCTGCACTGCGGGAAGGATGTGGTTTGATTTCAGTAAGGGAAAGGTGTCAAGATGTGGTGATGGAAGGGAGAGCACAGCCCCCCACACCTCCCCTGCGGACCAACGGGGCAGACCCCCGAGGGCAGCTCAGTGCCGGGCTCCCCGGGAGCTTGGGGAAAGGAAAGCTCCAACCAGCTCCAGGAAGAAGGGAATATAAGCAAGGATGGTGTGTCGTCTTCAACGCAGAGGCTGCAAAGCCCGCCCGCCCTGCAGCGGCTCTCCGCAGGCTTGCAGCAACCCATCGCTGCTATTCTCACTCAGCAGCAAAGTCACTCAGACCTACTGAAGGCAGCAGCCTGGGAGGTCAGCGAGAGTGGAGGAGATGAAATATTGATGGAGAAACGCCCTGTCCTGCCAGGCCCTCGGCAGGGATTGGCTTCCTGTGCCTCCACAGGGGCCAAAGACCATCCCTGGTGGCAGAGGGATTCACGGAACAGGAGCCGGCAGCACCGCAAAGCCCGACCAGGGATGCTCTTTCCGCTCCGCCACCCCCAGTTCTCCAGCTGGCAAGGTAATGCACCGCACTCAGATGGTAAACAAGAAATTATCCAGTCCAAAAAGTACTACAGCAACCATCTTCCCCATGAGCTACGCTTTAAACCTAGGAAGCAAGTTTGCTGAAGCACGGGGTAATCACCCAGTGAGCCCACAGGATGCCCCCAGTATGGGCCAGATTAACCCATTTATAGGCAATGCATGCAGTTTGCTGTCTGCAGCATACTTGTTCCATTTACCAGGTATTTAGGTGAATATAAAAATCTATTTTATTTAGAGCAAGGAGCCCCTGTCAAGATTTCCAATAGCTTTTTTTTTAAATGTACATTTTTGCTGTACTCTCAAATGGCTACTACAGATATTTGGCTGGCAGAAGTAAGCAAATACTAGTGGTAACAATAAACTTGGAAAAAAAGAAATTGATGGTTTCAAATTTAAACATTCAGTTCTGCCTTCTCAAAGAGAATGTGCGACACTGGAGGCTGCTTAATGAAAGTTTTGTTGGCAATTTTATGAAATTCACACAAGCACTCCCCTAACAAGCCTAAGGGTTCATAGAGTTTATTATCCCTTCAGCAGGTTAATATGAAGTTGATTTAAAATAGAGTGCAACCGAGCTAGAATTTTGTTTTCCATCATAATCTTGGTGCAGAATTGAGGACAAACAAAATCTGTCTCCTGGGTGAGGAAAGCCTATGGATAAGAAAAAAAATCCAGATACCCAGATATACCTAAAAACCCAATCAATCTGTCCTCTGTGTTCCTACATTCCTGTTCTTCCTTTCTGTTCCTCTCACTACAAGTCCTGGAGCTGAGACAAGGGTTTATATCAGGTATGGCCTTTAGCTCTCTAACCCAAGGCACTGGGAGGAATTTCCTTTCCTCCTCTGTGTTGCTCTTTCCACTACTAACGTGACAAAATAATAACCTGAAGCTTTGTCACTTTGGGCTATATTGTTAGACATCGCCAGGCTAACAACCTTTTCCCATGCAGGAGGGAAGTTTCGTTTCAGTGTTTCAGTAAGGAAGGGGGAAATATTGTCCCATCAGGAGTGGCTCCCCCTCCAAAGCAAGGATGCTACAGAGCTCCAGGTCTCCTGGCATTTTTCTCCACTCCAAAGCAGATATTTTTTTTCTCCCTAAGAGAAGAGCACATAGCACCATGTCCTAGCCTCTTCTTTCACTCTTACCTTCTCCTTAGACTTTACCTAGCTGTCTTAAATAATTGCATGAGACAGGCAAGAGTTCCATCAGATGTTACCATCTTCACAGCGCTAGAAGTTACTTCTCCATGAGCACTGGCCCTGGGTGCAGCTCCATTTCAAGCGCCCGCTTACAAAGCCCCGAAGAGCAGAAGAGGAAAGACGAAATTTCCGTGCGACGATGTACCTTGCAGCAAGCAATCCCCAAATGCACAGAGTCCGGTCGCGCCCTGCTGCTGCTTTCCAGCCATATGGCTCGAGGGGACAATTTCAAACCACAGATTTCCCATAGGGAAGATGAAGGAGGAGGAAAAACGAAGAGCTTTTACAGACCTCCCGGATGACTTGGAGAAGTGAGAAGGTAAACGAGGACACAAGAAGGGGAGTGAACTAACCTTAAAAAAACCAAAAAACCCAAAACACACACACCCACACAAAAAAAAAAAAAAGCGCCACAGAAGGAAAAAGATCAAAGCAGAAGGGGATGGAGAAGGGATTGCTGTGGCTGTGATCTTTGTTAGCTAGGGCTGCATCACTGACAAAGCAGCTGGAAAACTGTGCCAGTTCTTGGATCTACATTTGGAAACGCACCCTTGGCACAAACCTAATTCTCCATATCTTCTATCCAAACACCTCATTCAACCCTGTGGGGCTGAAGAAGAGCAGATCAGATTTGGCCACTTAAGAGAACATGCAAGGGGAGCTGCAAACAGGAGGGATGGATTTGAAATTATCTTTCTGACCCTATCAAAGAAGGAAAGAAGCAGATATGGGTCCAAATTAGCTTTCAGCAAAAGACAGAACACATCAAACAAAAAGCTTCATCTGACCTGCAATGAATGGCACTGCTTTCTTTGGGGGCATTTAAAATAAAGCCAAAAATCAATGAATTTACTCACTACTGGCAAAGCCAGAAAGGCAGCAGAGATGTCCCCATCTCTTGGAGCACACAGTCCTGCCATGGGGATGCTCCCTCATACCCAAGGCTGGCCCTTATTTTAGGTGCCAAGTAGAACATGAGCTCTTCCAGGGGCTCTCCCTGGTGTAAACCAGACGGGGCAACACCGCCTGCAGCCCCTGCGACTGCCCAGGGCTTACACAAGCTGGAGTTCACACTCCCGCTGCCAATGCAGGTTTTTGACAGTGACGTGAAGGCAGGAAGAGATGAGTATGGACAGATGGTAAGGCAGCACTGAAGTACTCCCAGACAGAGCAGTCCCTGGCTAGACACTTCTGGTGCCTTGAGAGCCATCCACCCCAGTTCTGACTGCATGTGGACTCATTCACACCCTCAAATATGATCTGACACAGGCTCACCCCACACACACTATATTCACCCCTTCAGAAGTCTTGTGACATTTGCGGATTTGTTCTGGACTGGCCACCATCACCACACGTGGATTTGAGCAGCCTCATGACAGTTTCAGCTTCCTTTTAACAAAGGGTTTGTCCTCAAGGGTTCAGAGAGAAGCTCAGAGCCGTCAGAGGGCATCTTCAAGCAGCCCAGAGGGCAGGTGGGGAGTGTAGCCTTGCCACAATCCCGTATCACAAGCCCTGGACAGACAGTAGTTATCTCCAGCAGATTACACTGCTTCCCTGAGGAGAAGGACTTGGGGGTGCTGGGGGATGAGCAGCTGCCCGTGAGCCAGCAATGTGCGCTGGCAGCCCAGAAACCCCCCGTGTCCTGGGGGCATCCCCAGCAGCGTGAGCAGCAGGGCGAGGGAGGGGATTGTCCCCCTCTGCTCCGCTCTGCTGAGACCCCCCTGCAGTGCTGCCCCCAGCTCTGGGGTCCTCAGCACAGGACAGACACGGAGCTGCTGGAGCGGGGCCAGAGGAGCCACGGAGATGGGCAGAGGCTGGAGCAGCTCCCGTGCGAGGACAGGCTGAGCGAGTTGGGGGTGTGCAGCCTGGAGAAGAGAAGGCTCCGGGGAGACCTTCTGGCAGAACTTCTGGGGGGTCTCCAGGAAAGATGGGGAGACCCTGGGCCA
>NW_010103684.1:0-2691 GCF_000699245.1 Pterocles gutturalis | reverse complement strand
TGTGGATGCCCCATCCCTGGGGGGGTTCAAGGCCAGGCTGGATGAGGCTTTGGGCAACCTGGGCTAGTGGGAGGTGTCCCTGCCCATGGCAGGGGGGGTGGAACTCAATCTTTAAGGTCCACTCCAACCCAAACCATTCTATGATTCTACACATGCTGCAAACCCTGAGCGTTTGGCTCTCACGGAGGGAACAGACCCACGGAGCAAACACCCCGAGGTAAACCCCTGCAGGTGAGTGCAGGACACATACAGACCCTTTGCGCAACCCCAACCCCTTCTGCTGGTTTGACTGACGTTGTAAGAGCTGACCATTACATGTAAAGTGATGTTTTCCAGGTTCCTAGAGGGACACACCACCTGTACTTAATCTGCTACCGCCACTGATGAGTATCTGTCGCTCCCTGGTTTTACTTGCCGCCTATTTTAGGAAATGCTTAGGACTTAAGTGTCTTCTTCATTAGTTTGTTACCAGGGTTTAGTTAATCTGCAATTTTAGCTACTTTTTACACTTGGAAACCTATGATTTTGAGCTGAACTAGTAAGCGTTATTTAACCTTTTTTAATCCTTTACCTAAAAGGACACAAGAAGAATAAAGGAAAATTACTGAAAGCAGCCCTAAGTTAAGATTCATCCCCCAAGTGGCAGTAGCTAGGTTGATGGCAGAAGACAGCTAACCCCCTTGTTTTATTTTGCTCTTTCTCAGCCCTGTTTTGCCCCATAGCACCACAGTTTTGTTTCTCTGGTGGAAAGGGTGTAGGCTATTTCGTACCAACTCACGAGCCACCCTCATGGTCTGGAGGAGACAGAACAAGCATGCTGGGGATGGCTGAGTCGAAAGAAAACCAGAATAGAAGAGGAAGAAAAAGTGACTAAGGTAGCATTAGCGTCAGAGCCACTTCAGCTAATTTATAGCCAAAACCAAGCTTAACTCTCCTTCCCCAGCAGCAGTAAACAGCCTACGTAGTACACCAGCTCATGTGAACATGTTCGTTAAATAGAGAACCTTACAGGTCTCTTACTTCATCCCCACGCACCGAGGAGCCGTACTGCTGCGTGGCCAGGGCTGGCTGCTTCCCCAGCACATCCATGTAATGTGAGAACATGAATGAGTTAACTGGGAAATATGTTCTCATTCCTGAGGATTCGATGGGATCCTTGTGGCTTTTCTGCTAATGCGTGAAAACTAACCTAAATAAACCTAAATACGTGTTCAAACTCTTTGTATGGAGGGGGGGAGAGGTCCTCACGGTGCACTTGAAGAGCCTGTTACAGCAAAGCCGCAGCTTCAATTGCCTGTTGCTATTGTCACTGTAGAAAAAGGAAAGAAGCAAGTTGGGGGGGAGGGGGGGAACACAACAAACCAACCCTCAAACCTTTTATTTCCAGCATCCATTTCTACTTTCAGCAGGTGAGAAAGGGCTCCCAGGCCCATTGTGAACGGGAGGAAGGACCAGGAGCTGCACACCCAGCTCTATTGTATTTGTCAGCACTTAAGCCATCCTGAAAGTTCATGGCTCATTTTCTCAGCACAAAGCAGGGGAAAAAAAAAAAATCCATTTAAAGATGGCAAAGTTGAACAGATAAGATACTATTTTGGTGGAAAAAAAACAGTCCTCACTCAAGAACCTCCTGTATAAACTTAACATTGCTTCCCAATTGCATTTTATTCTCTGAAGCCCAGATTCTAGATTGTTTTGGTAATTTCAGGGCAGGTGAAAACAAACAAACAAACCCAGAAAAAACCAACCAAGTTAACTTAAAAACCAGCATGGTATTAGTTGAATTTGTCCTTTCAGGTCCCCCATGAAGCGGCATTTCCTACAGCTGGCAGCCGCCCACCCGCTGGCTGGTGGCACCGGGCAGGACCCTTCACCAAGCCTCTGCTCTCCCAGCTGCTTTCAGCAGCTCAATAGCCACAGTTGAACCGGTTCATCCAGGGAACCGAAATGCCCATCAGCCCAGGGTGCTCAGAGCTGTAATGAATTTCGGACTCCCAGCCCATGCCCATGCCTACCAGGACGCAGTAAAAGATACAGCAAATTATTTAGAAAAACGCACAGGCTCGCCTGGAAGAGCTACTACTGCCTAACTCCAAGGACGCTGGAGGAGAGCATGAGTTATCCTTTACTACAGCCAATGCTTCGGTAGCTTATTTTTGCATTCACTACGGTTTTTTAAAGCTAGGAACTAGCAAAGCTGAGGATCTGTGTGTTTAATTACTAGATGCTGCAAAAAGCCTGTGTAATTACATCGCTTGCACTCCGGCTGATTCCGCTCCATTCTCCCAATTCATCTAAGTGCAAATAGCCTCGTTAGCTCCCTAATCAGGCAGTCTATAAATACCGCAGCCGAGATACTAAACACACCCCTGCCTGCCCCCCAAAACCTGGGGAAGGGAGCCCCGCTCCCACGCACTCGCAAGCATCCAGGACCACCCCGCACAGACCCTCACAGCTGCAGCCCTCCAGGGACTGGGGTCCGGGACCTGGGGCGGATGCAGGACCCCAGTGTCCCCCTAAGCCCAGCTAGCCTGCAAGACTGGGAGGTTTGCAGGACCTGGAGTCCTGCATCTCCGTCCGGTCAAGCTAACACCAGGATTAAGGACCTACAGTGCGTTCACATCCCAGCTGGTTCAAGGGATGCAGGACCTGGGGTGCACCCCCATGCCTAGCTAGCCCGGGCGTGCAGGA
>NW_010103683.1:4637-4981 GCF_000699245.1 Pterocles gutturalis | reverse complement strand
GGTTTTTTAATTATTATTATTTTATTTTACGTTATTTTATATTTTTTAATTTTTATTTTGTTTCATTTTTCTCTCACTTCACTCCGGGCTGAATTTCAAACCCACTTTGAATTTTTTTTTCTTTTCCCGGAGGTGAAAAAGCCAAGGGCATGAACTCAGCGAGCGCGGGGCTGCGTTCCTGCCCGTGCACGTGTGCTGGGCTGGGTGATGGATGGGAGAGCAGGGGGGCGGCGTGGAAACCACTCCCGCCAAAGCTTTGTTTTCTTTTCCTCCCACCCATCTCCAATGCAGTCAGCGCAGCCGGTGCTGGGACTTGCACTGGGATTGCTGCTGCTGGGAAGGGC
>NW_010103683.1:4267-4611 GCF_000699245.1 Pterocles gutturalis | reverse complement strand
GAAACACTGCAAGAAGGAAAAAAAAAAAATCAAGGGGGAAGAGCACCATTTCATCCTGGTTGAGGCTGTGGCCAGATGCCCTCTTTGGGATTGAGCTGTGCTGGTTGGAAATGTTTCCTCCCTGACCCATCCCTGCCCGTGAGCTGGATCCCCAAATCCCACAGAGCTCTTGGGGGAAGGAATCGGATCATGCCTTAATTTCCTTCCTGGAAAAATCATCTAGATTAGGTCAAATCACCTTCATCGCCTGTTTAAAATAACCCAGGTGGCTTGGCTTGGCTTGGCTTGGCTTGGCGTGGTGTAGCCAGATGGCCAACCTCCTCCCGGGCACGGTGGCATTGGGG
>NW_010103683.1:0-4119 GCF_000699245.1 Pterocles gutturalis | reverse complement strand
CTTCGCGGTGGTGGTGGCAGAGCCGCTGCTCCCCTACGCCTTGGGCTTCGCCGCCGGAGCCATGGTCTACGTGGTGATGGACGATATCATCCCCGAGGCACAGACCAGGTGAGACCCCCGCGGTCAGCGCCACGAAATGCTGATAGACACGGGGGGGAGCGCAGAGGACTCTGGAAGATCCCTTCCCTTGCCCAGATGAGATTAAAGCAGCGCTTCCCTTGTCCAGAAGCCGGTGCCGGCTCCCGGAGCTCACCCCCTCCCCTTTTCTCCCCGCAGCGGCAATGGGAAGCTGGCTTCCTGGACCTCGATACTGGGATTTGTGGTGATGATGTCCCTGGACGTTGGGCTGGGGTAGGGCAGCATGCCACTCCCCAGGAGAAGACTTCAGAGCCATGTGTGCGGCGGTGGTTGGAACTGGACACGCGTTACGCTCTAGACTTTTTTTTGTATATATATTTTTTGGGATCTGGTTTGGTGTTGATTTCCTATAATTTTATATTTCTTCCTCCCCTCCCAACGTCATGTCGATGGTTTTCAAAGCACAAATACGGGTGGTTCCTCGCTGGTCCTGGTTTCCTTTCGCCACCAGATTTTCTGTTCCTCTCGGGAGGGTCGTTGGCCAACGCGTTGGCCGGGCTGCAGGTCACCCTGTCCTCTCCCTCCCGCGCTGGGCTGGTTCCTCCGAGCCAGGTTGCTCTGGGTTTTGATCGTCTTTGTTCTGTAGAAGATTAGAAATTCACTGTCGCGTGTTTAAGCTGGTCTGTGGTTAAGTACCAAGGCACGTGAATGCAGTAACCTCCCGATGGAGTCTCCGTCTCCACCCTGTTTTCGGGAGGCAGGGGGAAGGTGCTGGGGCTCAGATCTCACGCACAGCACCCTGCGGGGTCGCAGGTCTCCTGGATGCTGCTGGTCCTTGGGAATGTGGTAGGGTGTTTGTTTTGATGGATGCAAATTGTCCAGGCAAATAAAAATGAATTTTCCTGGGATCTCTGTCAGAGGGAAATGTCATTTTTTTTCTTAAATTTATCTCTGAAGTGGGGCTTTGTCACATTGTGTTATGTCCCAAGTACCTCGAGGTTTTCTGAAGGAAAAAAAAAAAAAAAACCAGGAAAGAAGAATTTTTGCATTTTCTAGCCTGTACTCTTTGAAAAGGCGAGGTGTGGTCATCCCCATCGTCAGTGCTGCAGGACTGGTGCACAGCAGGACACGTTTCCACAGGGGCCCATGACTGTGTCTGGCTTTACTGGGCGGTTACTGGTTCTGGATGCTGGTTCCAATGGTCCATAACTCCCCAAAGAGCTGATGCAGGTTTTTCTGGGTGCTGGCCCTGATTGCACAGAAGAGCTCAGAGCTGAGTCAGGCTTGAGCGAGGACCTGAGCGTGCCGGGAGCTCTCATCTTCCTGAGCAGCGTCAGGATGCAATAATTCATCAGGGTGAATTAATGATCCCACCTGGAGAGCCAGAAACACGCGCCGTGTGTACCTGCCGCTTCACCTGCTGCTTTTCGAGCATCTCTTGTGGAACGGCCGTTCTGGAGCAGCAGGACCGGTCCCTCCCAGGCTGAGCCCTGCCCATCCCTCCGCGCTGGGGCGAGGAGCAAAGTGCCGGAGCTGGAAGGATGCCGCAAACCCCATCTCGCTCTTCCCTACGGGTGCTTCTGTCCTCAGTGCAAACAGGTTCCTTAGACCCTCGGGCAGGACTGACAGCATCACCTGGCTGCTGCCTGTGTCTCGGTCCCTCCGCGGCCGCAGGGCTCTCGGGGTGTCACCAACCATCGCTGGGTCCTGCCGGGGAAGCTGCGGGACGGGCGGCCAAAGGGAACAGGCTTGGATAAGCTAAGCTAGAGCCATGCATTTTTCTTTGGTTCTCTCTTTTATTTTGGGTTAGATTTCATTTGCACTTCATTTGTGTGTCACTCTGGATGATACAAAACTACTGTTTGCCAATGGATTTGACCTTTTAACTGTGATTGGTTTCAATAAATGGGAAATTCCGAGTCTGCACTGATGAATTTTAATGCCGTAAAGCCGTACCTTTGCTTCTGCCTCTCTTCTGTGATGTTTCTCTTCTCCAGCTTAATTCTTCTTAGCTTGTCAGAGGTCCTGCTTCTCGACCAGGAAGGCAGCCTCTTTGGGGAAAAAAATAAAGGGAGGGGAAAAAAAGGGGAAAAAAAAAAAAAAAAGGCAGCTTTGCCTCATCCAGGCACCCGTGAGTGTGTTTCACTACTCGCTGGGTGACGAGCCGCTGGTGTGTTGCTCGTTTGCGGCAGCCCTGAGCGCTGCTGGCCAGGGGACCGGTATGGAAACTGGGGGACCTGGGTCTCTGTGGGGAAATTGGGGATTATGGACCTCAGCTTTTAAAGAGAGGGGTGTCAGGACTCTCTTTGTAAATCCAGAATGTGAGAGGTGTCCCTGCCAGCCTGGGGAGAGGGACCTGCCCATGGCCAGGAGCAAGAGCCCTTTGCACCAGTGTCTTCTTCCCAGTGGCACCAGTGGAAGGCTGGGTGATCTCCCACCACTCTTCTCATCATTTCTAGAGGCGCTGGAAGTGTTTGTACAGCTTTGAGCCCTCTGTTCTCAGCTGAAAGCCTTCGTGTGAAACCTAAAAACCTCCGGGTGTCGGGTGGTTTCTCGCAGGCTGTTGGTGATGTTTTCTTGTTTGATTTCTGGCGTGTGGTGTAAGTTGGTACCAAAAAAACCCACGTTATGCATTTAAAGGCAGCCTTGGAATCAGATTGCTGGGAGATAATATCCCGTAAAGGACTGAATCCCGCTTAGATGTAGCCAGCTCCTGCGATAACGATGTACGTGGGATCCGCAGGAGGCGAGCGGGGCGGGTGGTGCAGAAAGCACGCGTGAAAATCCTGCTGTTGTGTTTGTGCCCTGGAGGTGCGCAGAGTTGGATATCTGTTCCTTGGTGTGACGGAAAAGCTGGCCGGGGGCCAGGCCTGAAATTACCCGTGGAAATAATAGCTGTCAGTGCAGAGGTGGAGTTCGGAGCAAAGGCGATAGCGACATGCGAACCAAGCCCCGCAGGATGGAGGGGGGTCTGCTCCCCGGCCGGTGAGACCGAGCTGGGGGGAAGAGAGGAGAGGTATCCCGTGGCTGGGGCTGGGTCTTGGGAGACTGGAGTGTGTTTTTCTGTGTTTCCATCCCTTTGGCGGGTGGTGGGCAGCCTTCGGAGGGGCACAGTGGTGCCTGGACCAGTTTGAAATGTCCCCTCACAAGGGTAATATTAAATGGTAGCATCAGCGCTGGTGATTTCACCCCCAACCCCAATAATTTTTCAGTAAAGTCTCACACGTACAAAAACTTTAGATTCTTGGGTTTTATCTGAAAACAGTCGTATCTTTTTGCATTGACTGGAGGAAAACTCAGACTGTGACTCCACTCCATCCAAAAGCCTCAAAGCCCAGAAGGTAAAGGGAAATCTTTTTCTTTGCATGTCTGTGCTCTTGCGATGGGGTTCAAAAATAACCCCAAACCCCAGTATAAGCTTGTGGCCTGCTCGCTGATGCTTTTGGGGGTGTGTTGGGGGTTTTGCAAGCCCTGCTAATGAGGGGGGTGACCCCAGTGTTGAGCTGAGAATGGGAAAATCCCCCAATGCTTCACAGCTGCATTTGGCAGCGGGCGAAGCTCGGGGGCGGTTTGTCGCAGCGTGTGCAAGCACGCCTGCCCCGGGCGTGGAGCTGCTGCTTGGAGTTGCTGCAAAAAAGCCCGGCAATGCAACTCCAGGAGTATTCTGCTGCTTTCCTTGTGCTTTTCTTCCAGAGGCTGAGCCGCTGAGATGCTTTCCTGCAGGATGCTGCGGGCACGGTACCCAGTCGGACAGGTAATGGCTGGTGAGAAGGTGATGGAGAACGGGGAAAGTCCTTTGCGATAAGGATTCCATGGGGAAGGTCCTTTGCAACCCGGAGAGCTGCCCGGCTCGTGCGTCGGGTTGTGCTTGTGACTGAGTGGTGGCTGGAGATGCTGCTGATAGCTGGGGTGTGCGGCGCTGCACCGTGTTTGCCGGGGGATTAGGGCTTTGGAGAGGGGATGATTTGGGGCTATGGGTGTGTGATGTAAAGTGTCGGGCTTTTCCCTCCGGCTGATCCATCCTGCCTGCAGCTGCGGTGC
>NW_010103682.1:6069-6273 GCF_000699245.1 Pterocles gutturalis | reverse complement strand
AACCTGAGTGCAGCAATAATCACGTGCACAAACCGCTTGTTTGCTCGTTTTGCCGGATGGCAGCCGCTTAAGAAAGGGGGAATAGACTTCTCTGAGAAAATGTAATGCACGGGATAGCAAAAGGAGCCCCTCTTCCCCTCTGTAAGCTCTTCTCTCCCTCACAGCCCCCTCCTCCGGGCAGTGACTGTCGTCGTACATTTCATT
>NW_010103682.1:0-6006 GCF_000699245.1 Pterocles gutturalis | reverse complement strand
CCTAGCTCACATCTTGCTCCACCGTGGACCTCCATGGAGGACAACCTGCATCACCATGGTCTTCCCCACGGGCTGCAGGGGGATCTCTGCTCCAGCACCTGGAGCACCTCCTCCCCCTCCTTCTTCACTGACACTGGTGTCTGCAGAGTTGTTTCCCCCATATTCTCACTCATCTGTCCTAGCTTCTGCTGTGCAGTGGTTTTTACTCTTTCTTAAATCTGTTATCACAGAGGTGCTACCAACATCACTGATGCACTCAGCTTTGGCCAGTGGTGAGTCTGCCTTGGCAGTGTTATGTTTACGCTTGGACTCGATGATCTTAAAGGTCTTTTCCAACCTAAATGATTCAATGATTCTATGATCCATTCCCTTGGGTATTTCTGTCTGTGTGTGGGTGGGTGCAGGGGAAAAGCACCTTCCAAGGCAAAATGTCAAAGCGAACATGGTGCCCTTTGCCATCGCTGGCTATTGGTGGCATTGGGCCATCACCCACGGACATCTTCACCGAAAATCCTTGGAGTAGAGGAGAGGCATTGCTGCATCCCCTCTCCCAGCCACAGGGGCTGCAGAGCAGGGGCTGCAGGTGAGGGACGAGGGCACTGCAGACGTGTGGGGAAAATTGCAAATCTCTTCCACTGACGTTGGTATCAATGCTCAAAGTTAAAAGACTTAGATCATTCAGAAGATAAACCTGACACGTTTCCGTTTCTCTAGGTGTCAACTGAAGAGGTGAACTCGTTGGCTTGAGGTTTTACACATCTTTAACACATATCACAGAGAGGAAAAGGCATTTTATGACTGTGCACTGCTACAGCAAGGACCGTGCCTGTGACTTGTCATTGCAACATAAACTAAGGTAAATACAGCCAGCATATATGTATGGTGGTATGTCCGCTTCTTAAAAGCTTGTGATCTAAAGGCGCTTTTTTTTTTTTTGCACTCTTTCAGATACAGTGTTGGATTATGGAGGGGAACTTGACGTACCTGCTGGACAGAGGGGGCTCTGAGGATGTGTTGGTGAGTCACTCCTTAGAAGAAATCAGTATGATTGTTGTTGCCTGAAAAAAAAAAACAGTGAATGAAAATATTTTTGGCTGATGAAACTGGGGGATGTGCTGCCACCCATCTTCTGTAGCTGTTTGCTGTTACAAGTGCTGCCCAGGGATGCAGTGGTTGCTGCTGGAGGAACGAGGGGCGAGGGAGCAGGGAAGGGGGACATCGCTGCCCCTGGTGCAGTCTGACAGGTGCCAGGATATCAGAGCCACTGGTGTTGGAAGGAAATCCAGCCGTCCCTCTTGATGGGCATGAGCTGCTGCCAGCAGTGGTTTGTGCTGGCACAGGCCAAGAGGGGAAAGTTCTTGCTAGAGAGGGGGAAAATGAGGGGCAGAAACCCCTGTCTGCTCTTTGGAAAGTTGCCCCCTGGGCCAGAGATGCCACTGCTGATCTCACCCGGAGTGGAGAGAACATGCAATGTGCAGCACCCACCAGTGACCTGTGTGTGCTGGTGCCTTTACAGCTCAAAACTTGCTTGAACCATGCGGGAATCCTCTGCAAAAGTAAGTTGTCCCATGAAGGGGTATTTCTGGCACTCAGCTAACTGGAAATGCAGCTTTTAGGAGATAAGTGTTTACACATCAGTTCTTTCCTGAGCACTGCTCCCTTTTTCCTTCCTGAAGGAAATGTGGAACAGGACCCCGAAACCTTTGTCAGGGGCTCTCAGCCCCGTGGCCATGCCCATTTCATTGCTGGTTTGGGGATCTTCCCTAGCTGGGGCCCTGGTGCCCCACCATGTCCACCTGGACTGCAGGCACAGGGCTGGGGACCCCACATGGAAATGGTGCAGGGATACTGGTATATCTGGTTTACCACCACAGCTGCATTTTCCTTGATTTCTTCTGGGGTCTTGCAGGGGAGGACTGGTCACTCCTGTTCATTCCTCATTGGCAGCCTCCAACACAACTGAGGCATAGTTGTTCTGTCGTCATGCAGCTTGGTGTGAGCCGACTTGTGCCTGATATATTTACTAAGAGGGGAGTTTGGGATGAACTCATGAACTTCATTGTCTTTGAACAGGTGGATTACATGTCACCAACATCTAACTCCTCTGCAGCCTATGAATATGCCGCCTTTTACCCAGAACTGGACATCAGCTGTGATCTTGAAAATATTGCAGCGTTTGCATCTACCTTTTTTCCAGTGCTGTACTCCTTGCTGTTTGTGACTGGCCTCGTGGGAAATGCTTTGGTCGTCTGGGTCCTAACAGTCTTCAAGAAAGTCAGGGTTTTTTGAACCTTGCCATCTCTGACCTCCTCTTTGTTCTCTCCCTCCCCTTCTTGGTTCAGTACTCCATCAAGCACCAGTGGACTTTTGGAAACGCGATGTGTAAAATCATTAGCTCAGCTTACTTCATTGGTTTCTACAGCAGCGCCTTCTTCATAACCATCATGAGCATTGACAGGTACTTGGCCATTGTCCATTCTGTCTATGCGTTACAGGTTCGGACAACTGCCCATGGGGTTGTCACCAGCCTGGTCCTTTGGACAGTCGCTATTTTAGCATCAGTGCCCAACTTAATTTTTTTCCAGGAAATGAATTACAATAACCAGACTAAGTGCATCCCTCACTATCCTGACAGCAACAACAGCTGGAAGACTTTCAGTAATTTTGAAGTCAATGTCCTGGGGTGGCTGATCCCTGTTGGTGTCCTAATTTTCTGCTACCACAGCATCTTGAAAAGCCTGCAGAAGTGCCATACTCAGAACAAGTACAAAGCAATGAAACTGGTATTTATTGTCGTCATTGTGTTCTTCCTCTTCTGGACCCCTGTCAACATTGTGATTTTTCTGGACTCTCTGAGGAACATCCACATCATTGATGACTGCCAGACAAGCCAGTGGCTAGACCTAGCCATGGAGCTGGCTGAGGCGCTCTCCTTCATCCACTGCTGCCTCAACCCAGTCATCTATGCCTTCATGGGTGAGAAGTTCAAGAAGCATCTCTACGAAGCATTCAGAAAATACGCACGTTTTCTGTTGATCTGCAAAAACTACAGTGCTTTTGATGGGCACAGCCTGGACAAGCACTCCTCTCTGCACGTGACATCCTCACAGTCGTCTTTTGTTGGCCCTGTCTTGTAGAGCTACAAGTCAAAAACTCTCATTGTGGACAGCTGAACTGAAATCCTCCCAGCAGGGCATCCACAGGGATGCAGTGTTTGGGGAACCTTTTAGGACAGAAAAAGTGTAAGCAGCTGCTTGATCTTGCTTTTTTTGTGATTGCCTTTGGGGTTTTTATTTTTTAGCTTTCTTTTTAGCATCTTCCTCCCTTTCCCTTGGCACATCCTGCCCTGAACAAGTGCCCTAGGTATGAGTGGAGAAATAGTTACCAGGAAAAAAAGGCTGGAGAGTGGAAAAAATACTGAGAGTGAGCTGAGAGAGCAGTAAGAGTCATATGTCAAAGCTTCCTGTGGACCCACTGGCTGGTAAGCCATGGGCCAGGGCGGTGGCAGCTCTCAGCAGAGCACTGATCTGTTGGCCGAGGGGCTGGTGGTTCTGCAGGTGCCCAAAACAGGATGGAGAGATACAGCAGTAATACACCAAGCATCCTGTAACTCAGGTGGTATCTAAAGCACATAGCACTGGCTGGTTTGAGTGGCCAGAGGCTCCAGAAATGCCCAAAACCCAGATGACACTCATACTTCCCCATGAGGGAACTTTTGGAACACTTTAAGCAACTGATGTGCCAGTAGATATACATATATATATGCATGTATATGTGTATATCTATCTTTTTTGTATATACAAATATTGATAGATAAATGCCATGGTGTTCTGAAGCTTTTAGTCCTGAATCTATTTCTCCCTGCAAGATATCACCATACTTGAAATTTTATAATAAAGATACTGCACGCAGTGCAATTGCACAATCCTAGGAACCTATTTTGTCGTTAATTCTTGCAGCTTGGGCATTTTCTTCTGTCAGTTCTACAAAACTGACAATCCCTCCAGTTGTCTCTTCTCTCTTTCCTCTCATCCCCTGGGAAAAAGAAGCAGAGAGTAGATTATCTTTTACTCTAGAAATTTAATTTCCTGTAAGAGTATTGTAAGTGATTGCTACACGGCTGTTGGAACAAGGCTGTGACCCAGGGCTCTGCAGCACAGACAGCATAAATGTGCAGAGCCTTCTTCACAAAGTCTTTCGCTTCTCTAGTTCTCAGGAGAGCCTGAAGGGCATCTTCCCCCTGCTGCTGCCTCAGCCCCACTTGAAAACCTTCCAGCGGAGAGGCGGCCAATGCTTTCTGCAGCTTGAAGGATTTCCTGCTGGAGGCAGCTGCCTTCTCCGTCACAGCGGCAGCACCAGGAGCCCTGAGCTGGACCTGACCTCAACTTCTTCTCACAGCCCAGCTGCTTTGAGCTGCTTCCTGCTGCCTTCCTGTGCAAAGGAGAAGGTGAGACCCACATCCGGAGGCTGCAGGGCTGGCAGAACCTGCCCTGTGTCACTGCGGGTGCCCAGGAGCATCCCTGCAGGTCTCAGAGCTCCTCTCCTTTCCGAAGTGACCAGATAGCTTGAGGGGAATGCCAAATTGTAGGGTCATCCTAAGAGCTGGGAGCACAAGAAGCACCCAGCTGCTGAGGCTGGGCCACCCTGCACAGACCCCATGCCTGGTCACCTGCTTGCTACTTAGCTTTATAGCCTGATCTTGCTTTTTTTTTTTTTTTTTTTTTTTTTCTCTCTTTGCTGAGATGATGCAGGTTAAACAAGGATGATGTTGGCACATTAAATAGTTGGATATTCTCTTGTTCTGGCTTCAGTGTGTCATCTTAAAACAGAGACCAGAGTAATTATTACCCACAGTCAAGCTTAAACCTCCAATACATACTTGTTTTCTTTTGATTCTTTGGTGTTATTTGCAAAATACAGAGTAAAAAGGAGTGAAGTGAATAAAATCTGTGTTCCCAGAGACAATGTGATCCTCTTACCTGTGCACTTCTATACATTGTCCACAATATGTCAATAGTGTTTGCCAAAGCAGAGGAACTCAGTTACTCCCTTAGCACAGTGACAGGGAAGGAGCACAGCATCCAGCACAGCTGGAGTATTTACCTCAAATTAATTCTGGTTTAACAGGTTTAGCACAAGGAATGACAGTCTGTTTTCAGCTTCTTGAAAATCCTGATTTAGTACACCAGTGATGAAGCACTGTGGACATTACTAACCGTGCCAGGACAGGAGCCAGAAAGGATCACGAGGGGAAAAAAAAAAACCAAACATGACTTTAGCTATTCTGTCCAGATGTAAAAAAATAAATTTGGGAAATAGAAAGTGAATTACATCCTTAGTCTGTGTATGTCAAATTTAACTGTAACTTGCGGGCTGACAGGTATTTTCGGTTAATATTTGTACCTCAAAGGCAGCAAGTCATGTTGGCCAAAGCAGAGCTGCTGCTGCACGGTGCCAGTTCTGACGCAGGGTTTCTGCACAAATCTGTATTTCTGCTCTCTCAGCTGAAATGCCAAAATGTACAGAGCCGGGTCACAGAAATCCCCGCCTCAGAACAGCAGCAGTGTGATTTGGGTTCCCACAGCCTCTGCTGACGAGTACATCTGCTGGGGCCCCAAAGCCGGTCTTGTCTCACGGCCAGCCAGGACCATCCGGGGGGGTCTGATGTGCTTTCCAGCAACATGCACACGTGTGTGTGCATCACCAAGACATTTATCCACACTCCCTTTGTCCGCCTGGCTTTCTCTGCCTGGCACCCTCCGAGGATGTTCAGTCTCTGGAATCCCCCATGTGCTTGGGTTTACAGAAGGTAAAACACATGAGTTTGGAGACTCACAACCATCTGAGGTCTTTACATCTGTCCACCATGAACTGCCTGGATAACCACACCTGATCTAGAGGATCCTGCAGCACAGGTTCAGGAGGGGCTTGAGAACGAAGCTAGCATGCCTTCAGGCCATTTTTTTCCTCTTTTTTTCTACAGGAAAAATAAAATATAAAATAAAA
>NW_010103681.1:1104-1463 GCF_000699245.1 Pterocles gutturalis | reverse complement strand
AAGATCAAGCTGGGTCAGGAGCAGCTCCGGTGCCTGCGCGAGAGCCTTGGCCAGGCCCCGAAGGGCTGCTAGCCCCCTGCCCGCCCTCCCCCTGGGACCCTGGCCATGGCCTCAGCTTGCTGCCCGAGTGGATCCAGCCCCTCAGGGGCTCTCCCTGCGTCTGTCCGTCTGTCCAGCCCCTGCCTTTTATTTATTTTTCCAGTTTACTGAGCAGGGGAGGTGGTGCCAGTCCAGGCGCTAGCACGGGGGGTTGTGCCACAGAGCTGCCCCAGCCTCTATGGCCACCCAGCACCCTGTGGCCCAGCAGGACCAGATGGATGGATCCTGCTCCCCCTTCCTGGGTCTTTCTGTGCCTGCTG
>NW_010103681.1:700-1082 GCF_000699245.1 Pterocles gutturalis | reverse complement strand
CCAGTGCCTGTCCCGCAGCTGTTGCTGCATCATGTGCCTTAAACCCCTCCCACGGCTGCCTTGGGGCATCCCCACGCAGCACCGGGAAGGGTTAAACCGTCCTTGCCCTCCATCATGACATCTGTTTGTCCGGCTCTGTCATTCTGTCCTGGTGGGAGCTGGAGGAATTTGGGGGAATTTCGGCCCCAGCATCCTCTTCCTCTCCATTGTGTCCAAAACAATGGCCCTGGCCAGCGGGTCCTTAACCCGCTCCCCGCTGGCTGATGCGGGTGAGTGCCACACACCCCTCTCCTGGGGGACTTCTCCTGGACTGCGGTGGGTGCCCCGGGGCGCTGCCCTGCCTGGGGATTGGGTGCTGGGAGCAGCAGACTGGGGGCTGTGG
>NW_010103681.1:0-641 GCF_000699245.1 Pterocles gutturalis | reverse complement strand
GGGCACAGGGACCACCCGGCCTCATCCAGCCCTCGCCTCCAGCCTCTGCTCCAGCACTGGGAGGGGTTAACAGAGGAAAAAACAGGACAAAACAAGGTAGCTGTCCCCCTCCTCTGCGCTGGAGCAGCCCCAGATAGCACTTGGATCTCGCCCAGGGTCACCCCCTGCCCCTGGGGACAGGCAGGCGCCTCGGTGCTGAGTTTGCACAGGGGTCTCTGCAGCAGCTTGGGGTGGGGGCCAGGGAAGCATTTTAGGGAGGCAGGGTGGACTCTAGCCCCTGTGGGGGTGGTCGCAGCTGGGCAGCCTGGCCCTAGGGTGCAGGGTGGCCGTGCCTGCCCGCTCAGCCCTGCAGTAGCCCCCTGCCCCGTGTGGCTCCTGCCCCCATGGACCCCCATTGAACACTACATCCCTGACCCTGCCCTGGGACGTGCCTGGCAGGCGCAGGGTCCCCCGCGTGCCCCCTGTCCCAGCCATCCCATGTGCCGGCCTGGGGACGTTGCAAGGACTAAAGGCTGCACCCTATGGGAGCTGGGGGGGTGCTGCTCTCCCGGGGGGGGGGAACACGACCAGCACCTTGTGCCGGGGGAGTGTGCCAGGGCTGTGCCCGTACCTTGCTGTGTGCCGTTGTGCCATCGTGCCTT
>NW_010103680.1:1081-3135 GCF_000699245.1 Pterocles gutturalis | reverse complement strand
GTTGGGAGAGAACGGTTAGGCGTGCGCAGACCGGGGACAACGGGGGGCTGCTGCTTCCTTTCCAGCAGGGAGAGAGGGGATGGGGGTTGTTTTCTTTGAGCTGAACCCCCAGCAGCCCCCCATCATCCCTGCAGACAGCACCTTCCCTTGGGCTGCTCTTTGCCTTTTTCTTTCAAGAAAGCTCAACGTAAGCTAATGAATTTTCGGGGATGGAGCTCTGATGGAAACCCAGCTCCATGAATCCAAAAGCGGGCTGGGGGGGGGGAGGAAGGTCCCCCGTCAGAAGGCAGCAGGGGCAGAGCAGCCCCCCCTTCCCCAGAGCAAGCCCACGATGCCCGCAGCAATGCTGCGCCCTCCCCGGGGAGCTGGGAAAGGACCCACTGCTCCCCGGCCGCCCCGGTTCCAGGCAGGTATCCACACACCATCCTAGCGCTACTTTGCTCTCCACATCCATTCGGCCTCGCCAGCCTCCCTCTGCTATGGCTTTTGCAGCAGCAGCAGCAATTTCTGGTTTGAAAACACCACAGAGCTAGATCTGCACCAAACCCAGGGACTATAAGAGGTTTCCTTTTGTTCCAATGACTCCTAGCTAAGGTCAGCCCGTCTGCGTGCTACCGGTAAAACGCAGTCTACACCTGGAATAAAAATAAGATTAAGAACTTGACCCAAAAAGAGTTGAGGTTTATGGCGTATAGTTTAAAAAGACATAAAAACACGATACAAGGAGGAAGAGTCAGACGCAAAGCTTAGTGACCAAAGGCATTCAATCAAGGTGTAAGGTTATACAATGAGTGTAGTGGACTATCGGGAAAAGCTCCGTACAAAGTCATGTGCACTCTTCTTGAAGCTGAGATTCTGGATTCCTCCATGTGCCAAACCTGCTGGGAGAGAGGAGAGGCAGCATGACCGAGCCGCCCGCCCGCTGCCCCCCGAGGAGCCCGGCAGAGGGGGGACGCACTCCCAAAACGGCATCTGATAGCAAACCAGACCCACAGACCCTGGAGCACAGCCCCATCCTGCACCCACAGACCCCGGAGCACAGCCCCATCCTGCCCACACTGCCAGACCCACAGACCCTGGAGCACAGCCCCATCCTGCACCCACAGACCCCGGAGCACAGCCCCATCCTGCCCACACTGCCAGACCCACAGACCCTGGAGCACAGCCCCATCCTGCACCCACAGACCCCGGAGCACAGCCCCATCCTGCCCACACTGCCAGACCCACAGACCCTGGAGCACAGCCCCATCCTGCACCCACAGACCCCGGAGCACAGCCCCATCCTGCCCACACTGCCAGACCCACAGACCAGCAGCAGGAGGCACGAAGGGGAGCCGGCAGACGAGCCCTGCACTGCAGGAACACAAGAGGAGGAGCCCGAGGTACGTTCAGCCGGCACCGCCATCCCTCCATCGCACGGACCTGCCCTGCTGGGCTGGGAACTCTGCTCGTACCACTGCAGTGACCCCCAGATCCCCAGAGCAACTTCCACCCACAGCCAGAAACCTGCCCCCTCCTCATACCCCCCCACCATCACCTCCCTCCCACCTCCCCACAAAGGCGAAATTTTTTTTCCTGGAGACAGTCCCCGCCGGCAGCTGCCCCTCCTCACCCGAGGACAGGGTGCTGGGGTTGGTCATTCCAATTTCATGAGCTCCACGTCGAAAATTAGAGTGGCGTTTGGTGGGATGATCCCTGGGTGGCCGGTAGAGCCGTAGGCGTAATCTGGGGAGATGGTCATCTTTGCCCGCTGACCGACGCTCATCTGGGGGCAGGGAAAGAAACAGGGATGTCAGGAGATGGGGACAATCACGGGGTGAGTGACAGCAAGAGGGACACAGACCTGTCCCCACTCCTCTCCCTACGCTGGGAGAGAGCAAGGACGCAGGCTGGACGCACTGGGGGGGACAGGAGAGGAGTGGGAAGAACACGAGAAGGGAAAGGCAGGCAGCACGGGCTGGGAACAGAGCAGGGCTCGAGATGTCCTTCACACGAGCGCTCTCTAGGGCAGGCAGGAGTGCCAGGACATTCCTCACGGCCACCGGCACCTTGTG
>NW_010103680.1:0-798 GCF_000699245.1 Pterocles gutturalis | reverse complement strand
AGGGGGCGGAGGGGTGGAAAACACAAGGGAATAAAAAAAATAAAGAACGAGCTGCACGCAGTGATTTCTGCCCATGCCGCAGCTCCCCGGGCGCGCGGCTCGGCACAGCTCCGCAGGGGAGAGCGGACGGAGAAGCAGCAGCACCTGAGCGACTCCTTCCTCCCAGCCGCGGATCACCTCCTGCTTGCCCATCACGAACTTGAACGGCTTGTTCCTGTCGCGGGAGGAATCAAACTTCTTCCCATCCTCCAGCATACCTGGGGAGAGAGGGAGGGAGAAGGACGGTGACACAGGGACAGAGCCACGCTGTGAACCTGGCAGCCTGCGCGGGTGACAGTCACCCCTGGGAGAGCTCACGTGGCTCTGAGTCAAAAATTTTTCTCAGCTCAGCCTCCCTTCGCCTGGGAAAACACCTGCGATGGGAGGTCTGGGAGGGGGAAACCCCCATGGGAGAGGGCAGGATTGTTCCTGCTTCTGGCTGCTCTGACCCAGAGAAAAGCACTCGTCAGGGCTTGGATGGAGGGGAGCAGATAAAACTGGGAGGGGGAAAAAGAAAAAAATCTTTCCAGGCAGGGCTCCAGCGTTCCATCTCAGCTCTCCAGTCCCCCTCCCCGTGTCCCGCCGATCTTCACCCAAATCACTCCCGTACCCAGAAGATGAGAGCTGAGCTAGGCTGATATCCCCAGGGCTAAATATAACTCCCCAAGATGAGCAAAGGAGGAATTTCTTCCCCTCCCTTGCTCCCTTGCCTGACCTTCTTGGGGAATTTCAGAGCTGGAGCTGCCTTATAGAAGCAGC
>NW_010103679.1:25616-41077 GCF_000699245.1 Pterocles gutturalis | reverse complement strand
TTCCAACCTTAATAATTCTATGATTCTACTCCTGGGTACTAAAAGCATTGCTCCTATTGTAGCACTATAAGCACCATCCTTGTTTTAAGGTCTTTCAAAACAGACATGAAAGGATCCAAGGAACATTAGTATGAGATCTCCAGAAGGGGTATTATTAACTACAGTGGATTGCCCTCCTTGACCCCTTCGTTGGCACCTGCAGGATTTAATCCTTCAAATTAACCACTATGATTTATTTTTCATTTTCCTTATATTATTTTGACATGGATTAGCTCAGCGGATGTTAAAAAATTTAGGTAAACCATTATGAAATCTAGGTGGTCTGTGGTTGGCAGACAGTGCTGTTACAGGACCAAAGTCAGGACCAGCTGTAGAGCAATCTCTCTAATCCTGTTTAAGCTTCTAGGATTTCTAAAAAGTATCTTCTTGAGACAAATCAGATTGGATGACAGAACTTCTAGTGGCAACCACGTTCACTTATGTATAAGGATGAATGCACCCAATGGACTGAGACGTGGCCGTATCTTACTACATTTGGTGCCTGTTAGGAGAGAGGCCAAAATAGTTACGTGAAATGGTGATGAATTCCAAGTCCCCTTCCCACTGCCTGTGAAATTTTAGCACAGCAGAGCACTGAACTGTGATGTAGGATACTGGTAGCAGTAATTTCAACTTCACTAATTTCACTCACAGTCATCAGACCTCCAACAAGATCACTTGTGTGAGGATCTTCATCTTTGGTACCTAGCTGAGGGGAGTAAAGTTCTGTTGTCCGCAGGATTTCCAGAACTCTGTCCAAGGCCTCTGCTACTGTGATGGGACTGTTTTCCTGGGCAGCATTGATAATGTTAATAACCTGAAAGCAGATTAAGGAGGCACGTGAGGAAGAGTGAATGGCACTTTTGTCTTTTCTTGTTACAAAATCTTTATTCTTGGCTCGATTAAGCTACTTCCCATTTAGCAAATGATAGGTAATTCCCTCAGCCCTTCAAGTACAACTCTGAAAATGCAGGTTTGTGCTCAAATTCCCTGGTACCTGTCTGCTATTTGTAACTGGCAAACTCCTGGGAAGTGAAAGCAAAAGGGTTTGAAATATCTGAAATAGTTGCAGGTGGCCAGACCAAAAACTAGCCATGCCCCAGTCCTTCAGCACAGCCAGGGCTGCTCAGAAGCAATCATTCAGTCCCTAGAGGAAAAGGCAAAACAGACTCCTAGATGTGAGTCAGATACCCTGATATTGGCTGTAAAGCCTTAAGTTTTCTCAATGTGAAAAAAGGGCAGAGAGCAGGAACAGCTGGGCTGTGGGGAAGAGGATGGCTCTTCTTTGCCTCCCACCTTGTGTCTCAGCTGCAATCTGGGAATGCAGTAATGACACAGCAGCACCACGGACCGCTCCTGACACTGCTAGGACTCCTCTGAGTCTAGTCTCCTCTGGAGAAAGCCCCAGTGCTGACTTCTCCAGCAACCAGAAGCTGCTGCAGGGGCACTACAGGGCTCCCTGTGGTTATGCTTGGGGAGAAGGAAAAGGGAAGGAGCCAGCTTCTTCCACAGGCACAGTGGTGCTGGGAAGTAAAGACCTTGGTGATAGGAACATACGATGGGAAGAAAGGGAAAAATGGTCTGAGGGTGGGAGATGACAGTCATGCCAGTTTGCAGGACAAGTGATTGTGCAGCTGGCTTGTGACAGCAGAGTTTGTATAACACAGATAGTGAAGAAAAGACTGCAGGAAAGTCGGGGGACAGAATATGGTGCAGGTGCTTCCTCTTCTGCATGCTATCGTATAAATATCAATGGTAAAAGCAAAGGTGAGACTGGAAGCACATGTCCTCTGACACAGGCACAGCCCAACAGAGCAGGGTCCCCTTCCTACCACAAGCAGTGCAACTAGCAAGGACACTCTTTTCCTGTTTTTAATATTCCTTATGACCAGGATTTGGAATGAGGAAGTGGTAAGAAAAAGAAGATGATTTAAATTATTCTGTCAAATACAAGGTGCAGGAAACCCCTGGCTGTCCTGCCACAAACTACATACTTCCCTATGAGAGCAACTCCAAACTGAGATTGTGGAAAAGGCGGACTCACCTTTGTGATAGGAGCTTCTATTGTCATTGAGTGGATCCTTGCCATGGAAGAGTACCGTCGGGTCTGTAAACTTGGACCTGTCAATAAAGAGAGCACTGTTTACATGCCACAAAGTGTAAATCTGACTACATCATTTAAAAAGTGCAGAAGGCTGTCACTGGCAAACAGCATGACAGAATCCAGCCTCATCTCCTATTTCTCCTGTATCCCCCCTCTATTTCTCCTTTATGTCCCCTCCTGCAAGTTCTTGCTTTACTGTTTCACTTCTTGCACTGTTATCTACCTCCTTTGCAGCCACCCCTCACATCTGCTGTCAGTTTTTCTGTCCATCCGTCACTTCAGCTATACTGAAATGAAGCTATATTTAAGCTACGTTGTACTTCACACCCAATACCTACCTCTCTCCCTTTGTTTGCAGTGGATCTCTGTCAGACATGGCTCCTCCTGTGAGAGTATGTGTGTTCATGTTCCTCATCTCAGTGACACAGCTGCTCTAATGAAACCCGTTCCTGCTCCCCATAAGCTGTCCTTCTGTCACTACAGACTAGGGCAGAGAGAGATCTCTGCTGGGACTGTCCCAGCTCCAGCAAGCAGTCACAAATGGGATCAGGAGCAGAAGCATGGCTCTCAAGTAACCAGCACCAATAGATCCCTCATGTCCCACACTAATGAAAATGAAATCTCATTTTGGGAGCACAAGCATCAGCTTTCTAAGAGAGGTGGAACTAACACTTCAACAGGCACCCTTTTATCAGGCTGCCCCCATCCCGTGGCACAGTCACTCCTACTCTCTGTGAAGGCATCGGGCGCTGCATGCATTGTAGTGGTGCTGGAGCACTGTTTTGCAAATCAGAATAAAGAGATTCTACAGCACTTATAAAAAACTGGACACTGTTTAAGCAGCTGTGAATCTATCTGGTTCCTCTTTCATTCAGCATTGTCATTGCCTAGGGCAAGTCTGTTATTAATTTATAATGTCCTTCTTGACAGTTTATTCTCTTACCATCACTGCTTTGAGATGTTATTGACTTAACATCAATTGAGTCTTTCCTTCTGTTCTTGCATTTGAAAGAATGGGATTCTATGAATACAAAACAAAAGATTTAAAAATGCATCAAGTAGGACCTCTACAGAGTCTCCTCCACCTAAAATTCTGAACATTTAATTAAATGATTTTAACAATACCACATAAGTGGGGGAAATATTGTAATTTCTGCATATCAGAACAAGGGACTCAGTGTCTATCAATTTATAGCAACTTGTACAACAACACCTGCAAAGATGTTTCACAAGGAAGTCAAGACGCCTTATGGAACATGGGACTTGCTTCACCTAAATTTAGCTGCCTAAAATCAGCAGTCTTTCAGGCTGTCCTTGTGCAAGGTAGTTGTCAAAGGCCCTGCTTTAGGAGAGATGTCTCAGGCGGGTGGGTTGAACCCCTCCTGCAAGTCCCTTTTGCTCTCCACCGACTACTGAACAAGCCCGAGTTTAACTGCTTAGAAATTTAGCCAAGTGAGAAAAATCCTGCCTCAGTCTAGACTCTTCCAGTGCAAGCACAGTTCAGACTCAGACAGCTTTTGCTTTTAATTGCAATAATTGTTGTACCCTGTGTTTAAGAAAAATCCAGCATACTGAGAATTATTATAAACACTCAATTCAGTTGCTGTGAAAGTTAACCACGCACCAGGCTGTCATTCTTGAAACTGCCATTTGCTAAAGCTAGAGAAATTATCACCTCCAGACTAATGCAAAAGCTGGACGAAATGCCTAGAAAGAGCCTCAAAAAGAAAAAAAAAAATCAGTAAAATTTCATATTTCTCCAAACCATTATGGTCTGCACTCTCCCTTATGTTTAAAAACAGCAACCGTGCATCTGTTCACCTCTGCAAGAGTCTCTAGAGTACATATGCCAAGAGCATCTGAAATGCCACTCAAAGATCAGAGACCTCCATAAGCTTTCAAAATGAGATAACCACCATGTGAAGAATCAGAAATATCATAAAGTTGATGTTCTCAACATAAGGACCAATTTGCACAACCATGTTACAAGAGAGGATATAGGAAGCTTGTCTTTAGCAAAATGTTAGTATACAATTCTCCAGAATTAAAAATATATCCATCTAAAAATTACTGAAATACAGTTTCTGTCTTAATTCTTTTCTTTACCACGGATTTACAAGACAGCTGAGGTCTTATTTTGTTGTAGTCCAGGCTGGAGAGACTGAAAGCATTTTCCTCTGCTGACACTGGAGAGTAGGGCATGCTAAATTACTTTATTTATTTATTTGATAGGACTCCTCTTCCAAACCCATTTCCTGCATTAACATTTGGAGGAATTTAACATAAGGTACTTGAGTGGGAGCAAACATTTACAGATAAACATAGCTGTGACTGGAAGGAGCAGAGAACTCTCCTTGTTTTAAATACCAACTAGCAAGCTGTAAACTTTGCTATTGCCACCCAGAGAGTCACAGGTGCATAAAAGCTACTCTGTGCCACAGTCCAATTTTAGATGAAAATATTCAAATGCTTAAATAAAAAATTTTCCTTCACTTGGTGAGTGGAATGTCTCCTCATCCAGATTTGTTACAAATCACACCATTGCAAACAGCATGATACACATGGGTTATTTTTCTACCCTCATCACATACTGGTACATGCCCATGGCTCTGGGAATTTATTTTTGGAGGACAACCATGGACCACAGGGAAGGATAACCTACATCGCATACACATGGCTCTAAGGTTGCCTGCTTTTACTGCACTGCAGTCATCAACATGGTTTCATGTGATGTGGCTTCCCAGTCTTGCTGAAATCTGTCGCAATAATGAGCAAACCTAATGCCCCACATAACCTGTAAAACACATTAGTAAGCAAGTAGCAACGCGTTAACTAGTAACAAGTGTTCTTCAGCTTAATTCATGGGTGTTCTCACCTTCCTGTTTGCAGGAAAGAAAGTGAGAAAGAAAAACCGTATTTATTACAGGGACACAGGAGCAAGCAGTTTAACACACCGTGGATCAGTTCTGATGGCAGCAATAGTAATGAGAGCAGTAAATCACACATATTGTCTCTTCTCCCCCTGCTCATTATTATTTGGCATCACAAAGCTCTCCAATGCTTGTACATATTCTTATACTACTTGAAAAAGTAGATGTCAAGCAGTCACTTCCCATGCTCTTGGTATGTTATATCCTCCTCCCACATGAAAATCAGAAGCAGCCTGACACTGCACAGCAATGTTGTCCAGTGTTTCATAGTGGGAAGGGCTCATGTGCCAGAACATGTGCCATGAGATCCTGTTCACTCAGAAGGCAGCAGTGCTGCATCGGGCTGAGATTACTAGAATCACGGGCTTAAAATTGGTTTTTAGTGCCTCCTTCTTCAGGGAAAAGAGTTACTCCAAACATTACGCAGCATAGGAAGAAGAGATTATCCCCTTATACTCCACACCTTTAGTCAAAAGCTATCTGCAGAAGTTACTGAGAGCTTGAGTGTGCTGTCTGCAAGTAAGCTAACCAGCCTAAGAGAGAGGGCAAGGGTTGTGCGTTGCAACGCATCTTAACTCCCAGTACACAGCAAGAGCTCCACAGAGGAGACAGAGTTATTAATGATGGTTACAAATCCAATTTGTGGTGTGACATCAGAGCAGCTGGTATCCGTCGTTGGCCATCTGCTCTGACCACCGACTTGACAGAGGGAAGAGACAGCATTTCATACCAGCAAAGAACCTATCCACGACCTTAAACACAGAGTTATATAAAGGTAAATGATGGTATTCTAACCTGACTGAGAATTGTCTCCTGTGTACTTCTGATCACGGTGACTCTTGTAGAGCTGAAGGTGCACCAAGAGTAAATTATACATATATAAGGAAAAAGAACACAAAAAGACTTTAAAAGGGCTACATTCAACACTGTCCTTATCCAGCATTTTCTGTTCAGTTATTTTAAAAAAAGCTTTTTGGCAAAGACTGTTCTTTAGGTGTAATTAGATGTAGAGAAATAATATGAAAGTAAACAGATACGCAATGCAGGAAATCACAGATACAACAGTGCTTTTACGTACCAAGTTTCTGTTTAATACCTGTTTCTGCGAGAGAACTGACATTCATTTTTAGATAGTGTTTTAAGTGCAAACTGCATACCTGAAAGATTCCAGGAATGTAATACAAGAAGAGAAAAAAAATCCTAAAATGTTAAATATTGCCCTTTGTATGGTATTTTAAAAACCATTTTCTTAGTACTATCTAAGCTAATTTTGCGTGCATCCTTTCATGGTTCACTCGTAAACCAGACTTCAGTTACAAAAACCACTATCCAGCAAATGAAGGGCAGAGATAGGTGTCAATTCATCAGAACTTTATTTATTTCCAAGTAATTTTTAATCATTCTCATTAATGAAAAAGTTAAACACAAAATCTTAACTCTTTGTGCTTCTGAAACATATCGGGTAGCTCCACCAATAGAAATTTCAGTCTTTCTTATAATTTAAATAGGATACTTCCATCATCTTAAAGTTTATACCTATTGCTTGGTCTACAGTAACACAGACTAAATGCTCCTCTGCTTTTCCATCCTGATCAGAAACAAAAGCACAGCCTGTCCATTACGTGATAGTTTAATATCTGTTAATCACTTCACTCTGTTCCTTTATTATGTGGTTACAAGAAAGTATTTTGCTGTTAATAGAAAGAAACAGAGCAGAACTTTCAATTCCTCAAGTCTCTCCTCTAGAATTAGCACATGATGTGTTTGGGTATAGGTAACAGAGACACTGAAAAAGAATAAAAATAATGCATTAGTTTTTTTTACTGTAATCACTAAAGAAGGTATACATATCCTCTACTTCAGATGAGTGAACTTCAGTAACTGACAATGCACTTACACAGCACATTTAGGAGTCCAGTTCTGTCATCTAAACTATGGTGATTGGTTCCCCCAAACGAATTCATCACCGGCCTATAGCAAAGCACCAGATTGCATGGAAGCATGAAGTCCATGGTTGCAACTTGTGAATTGAAAGTAGAATACGGCAAGGTTGCACTCATGTGCTCTTACCATCTATATCAGTTTGTGACAGTGCATGCTGCAGGGTCCTTAACAGGGATTATTCAGGAAAGAAAGGAAAGGAATTATACAAATTCTCTTTTCCATCGTTCTTGCACCTCTTCCATAATTTTTTCTTTTTGCTGTTGGGGTGAGGAGGGGAAGAAGGTGAAAGGGAAACAGAAGAGAATGGAAAGGAAAAAAAAACTCACCAAAATTCATGAGTAGCTTTTTGTAAAGAAGAAAAAAAAAACAGGGAAAGGGAAATCCTGCATTTATACTCAATATAAATCTCATTCGAGGGAGTGTAAGGAACAACTCTTCCTCCAGAAAACTGATTTAAAAAACTTACACACCTCTCCGGTAATCATGCAGGAACTCTCAGATAGATCATCTTGTCCAAACACAGTAAGATCGAGGAAGCTCATCAGATACAGTACAGTGACACAAGGCATCTGAACTGCTCATCAGAATGTCCCAAACTGGAGCTGCTCTCAGAGCCCATGGATATACCTCTGTCTACTGCACAACTGGCAGAAGACATTGACACAGTCCTCTAAGTGCTCTACTAAAAAAAACTGAAGCAGACTGCATTTCAGTTCTGAATACTTCTCTTACCTCTTCTGCAGCATGACCTGAAAGAGCCACATAAGGTAAGTTATGAGGGCAGTTACATGGTTAATCTTGGGACAATATGTTCTCAAGAGGAGTAACACCACCTCTTAATTCATGAACGTGCAAACACACGACTCTATCCTGCCAAGTCTCAAATTGACAAAGGCAACATTAATCATTACCTAGGCTTCAGAAAAAGGGAATAGTCACATGAAAGTCAATCCCCATTCATAAATCTTCACTGTAAGAATACTTACTACATTCTCAGATGTATTTTTTTTTCTGTGCATAAATCTAACATGCTTAATTTTTGTATGTGATCAATCTGGCACAGGAATCCATGAAGGTTCCTACACAGTGATCTCTAATCATATCCCTTATGGAGGCTGTCGGTAAAGACAAACCACATATCTATATTTTTTAAGGTAAAACAACACATAACGATGTAAGGATGTTTCTAAGTCTGTATACAATGTCTAAATGCTGAGATCAAGCCATTTATAATTATGTTGATGCAGTGAACCATTAGACATTTGCATCAAAATTTGAATCATGACAGCTTTTACTGCCCTGTAACTAAATAAATAGCTTGTTTGAATTCCTTTTATCTTTCCATAAAGAATTATCTTTGACTTGAAAATAAACTTAGTATTTTTTTTAGGGTAGGGTAAATTTCTACTGCTTCAAGTATTCAGGCATGGATTTTTAGGAAAACTCCAGTGTCCAAATGTTGATCAGAACTGATATCTTCACATTAGTATTGCTACAAAAATAACTCTAACAAGTCTTATGAATATCATAGAGATATTCCTATATGACTGCCCATCTAAAATGAAAAAAAAAGAAAAAAAAATGCAAACCAAAACCGAAAAACACACCCCAAAACCCCCAAATTTCAAGACACTGTTTGAATCTTTGATGGAATGTGAGAGCACCTGGTGCTCTACTACAGGCAGGAGATATTTCCACCACAGAGGTGAAACAGAATAATTACCTATTTCTGTTGGATGCACGTTGTTTTTTCCCCAATGGACCTTAATTCTCCACAGACCATGCTTTCTGTTAGGCTCTTTAATCTTTATGGTACATCTCTACATCTGTGGAGAACCCTTCAAAGGCCATATTCCCTGGATTCACCAAAAGTGCAAAGCTCCCCAGACCTATAGCTTGTCCCATTAGTGCATTAGCTACCAATAACTGCTTATGAACCAATACTAAAAAATGTGAATTGATGGTGCTTTCCAACAGTGCTGCTATACAGAGAGTATGAGTGTGGTCTTGGACACAAATCTCTAACTAAAATTTGTTTCCAAGCTTATGGCTTATGGCTTATGCAGCCCAGTGAATGGGCCAATGAAAAACAGAAAAGAAAAGGACTTATATCTATATTCCTCCTGCTGCTTTTTACAGATGGCTCAAGTAATTTTGGTATTTTTTTTAATGGATTATCTTTCACTGAATGTATCACCTGTATACTTCCTTGTTCCAGACTTTCAGCTGCGTATACATTATAGAAAAAAATGTCAAATTGTATCTCAACTTTCAAATCAACATCAAAGTAGCTACAAATGAAACAATAAAAATTATGAGGTTTAGATATTGAATTAAAAAGAAATATATGTAACTTCAGCACTGCTTCTATTACAAAACCCTCTTGCACTCTAGCCTGAGCACTTTAAAACATCCTGCTACTGTAGAGAACGTCAGTTTAAAATATTTTGAGCATTGTTTTTCTGTGACAGACCTTCAAAGTTCTTCCAAATGTTGTGCAGATTTCTCCCTTGACTTGTTACTACCAAGCCCCACAAAAACTTGTGCAAGGGGGATGATTTCAACCATCACATTTCACAGAGTACCACCTACGGACTGCTTCCAATAGTAAAAGTTTTCGAATAACGTGTCAATATTCAGTATTTTTATACTGAAGAAGGTGCAACTAGAAATAGTAGTCACTTTCTAAATATCTTGTATGCACAAGAGTCTTTACCCACATCATGGAAAAATGCACATGAAAATTCTAAATAAAACAAGATACATAATCCCTCCTGTAAAGAAGGCAGTCAGGTTTCCCAAGCACATCTTCAGTCTAAAATGTTACCAGCTACTTCCTACACTCCTCACTTTCTATCTCAACCCTACAGATCACAGGCTAAAGATAGATTTCACTCCCTTGCTCACAAAAGCCCAAACTTCTTTACAGGCCATGTACTAGAGTATTTTTGAGGCAAAGCATGTGATACAATCATTTGCTTCAGACCATTTCAGAGGGAGAGAACCAGGAGCAGATGACAGCAAACAGCTCCCCATGCCACCAGCTTTATCCACCTGCTTGGGTGGGTATGTGCCTGGACTGCATAGACCAGGACCAGCTGCTGCTGCTGGTTTACTGGGGTTATGGCTTGGATTATACCCCTCCACAACATAGATTCTGAGGAGGATGCCATGTCTCGGGTCCTGCACGAAGGCTACACTTCATTCAAGTTTGCCAACCACACATTGGCAAACCTTGTGACAGGTGAGCATAGGCCATTATTGGACATCAGTACACCAGATCAGACTGGCAAGAGCAGCTCCACAAAAAGCTCTAGAACTCCCTTTGGACTATGGTCTATGTTGCTCAGCAGTACCATGGACTCGGCTGTCACATCCATGCTATAGAGCATTAAAGCTGTTTTTTCTCTACTCAGCAGTCCTACAAAAGGAGAATAGCCCATGCAAATAACAAAGTTTTCTTGCTTGCTCCAACAGTCACTGAGAATCTCGTTGACAGTACAGACCACATCCTCTTGGAAAAATATACAGTAAACTGTATCAGTTTACTGAAAGCAATGAAAATTATGACATTAAAGAACTACAATACCTGTTTGTTGTTTTCATTGGTACAATGCAGCCTTCTGAAGGACACAAAGTGTCTTATTTTCCTAACAACAGAAATAATCACTTGTTACCATATCAAATGGAAAAGAGAGAAGTGAAATGATACACTGCCATTTTCTAAAGCAAAGGTCTCCACGCCCTCGTGGAACAAGATACCAAACCCAACACCAAACAGACAACTGGGCAGAAAGCACTCCTTCAGCATTACAGCTTTTTTAATCCTAGGACACCTGATCTTTTTGCTCCTGCAGGAATTCACCTGCACATCAGGGAGAAGAATTTGGCAACGTGCCCATACTACACTGCAAAGGTGCAAACACATACAGCACAGACACAAACAAGGGGATGGCCCAGCTGCTGATCAGTCCAGCTGACCAGGTAACAGTATGGATACTGTAGAATAACTTCATAAATAAATGCATGTTAACATGAATCTAAACATCAACTTGCAGGTAGCTACAGCAGTAACACTATTAATTGTTATGACTTTACAGTTCTTTTAGCCAGCATATGACAACACCAAAATGGACAAACATCTGCAAAGAACACGACCTTTTCAACTTTGCTTATTCTTTCCACATTCCTTGAAGTCAGCAGTTGTATCATCACCCCGCTACTAAACACATGGAGGTTCATGTCAAACTTACAGATAGGGAAAGCAGAGAGAAGGCCCTAAAAACCAGAAAGCAATTTTTCTGGACAAGTTAGTTACCCTCCTGGACTGATCACAGGTGTTATCTTCATATGCTGCTGGATACTGTCTCCTGACTTTCTTCTTGCATAGTAAACTCCTTGCCATTCCTAAGCAAACACAACAGAGACGGCATCGAAGAATACGTGGCTTGCAGTCAAATATTCATTTGTTATTACGTAGTCCTTACATAGTAAATAATTACATATTATTTCATGGTTGTATTTTTTAAAAACAGTGTAAAATTTATTAATACAGGCATTTGCTAATGTAGGGGTGGTATAAATACATTTCTCTTGTGAGACAGTACACAATTTTTGCAAAGAACTTTAGGAATCATTTGCTTTGAGGGGTTACAAACATGCTTGCCAGGTACCACCAAAAGCAGTGCTGTCTGAAACATATCCAGCAAATATCTCCCTTGGGAGCAGCAGAACCAAACTCTCTGCTGAGCACCTTTCAGCTTTGAAGTTGTCAGGTGTCAAGCAATGTGTATGCTAAATTTCAGAAGCCCTTGACCTAAGGCAGTTCTCCACCTAACCTCAGGTAACCAACAGCCTATTCTCACTCCATGATTCTTTTCAGAGAGTGAGACAGGCAAGGGTGAGAGGTACTTTTTCAGCCCATGGGAGATGGGATAATAGAGTGTTGCATGTATTAGGGGAACATATGGCCAGGAATATGTATGGGGTTTTTGGCCCATCACCACCACAAAAGGAGTCTACAGTGCACTTCAGACATTCTAACTCTAGTTAGACAAACAAACCCCACTGGGTGGTGATGTATTTTCGTCACAACTGATTATGCCACATGGTGCTTAAAGCACGCAGTCAATGAAGGCTCTGCAGTTATGACAGAACAGTTAAACCTTTTGGTTGGATGACGCAGGCACCCGAGAGACTGACTGAGGGACAAATTGTTATGTTCCAACTAACAAAAGCTCCATGGATTCTAAGCAAAACAGAAACACAGAAAACATTCTTATATGGGTCTTAAGCCAACAGATCAGTAGAGGAGTTCAGTCAGATCCTAAAAGCAAAGCTAAAGAAATCTGTAGTCTCTTGTCTGAGGCATGGGCTGTTGTGCTCTTAAGACATCTGAGGAGCAGTATTCTGGTCTCGCATGTGCATTTATGAAAACTACATCTTGTGTTCTTAAACGTACAGCATTAAAAATAAAGCAGAATAGAAATCTAAAGCGATTTTGCATGAGTTTATTTTATTTGCTTACCTTTCCTTTTTTAATAAATGTGTTGATAGTGTCTAAGAGATCCGCACAGTTTTTATCGCTTTTTGGTAGTTCAGCAAGTTCCTTGCCAATAAGCTCTCCCTTATGATACCCCATCATCCGTTCAAAGGCTGGATTAACATACTGCCAAAACAAAAGTACTTTAGGGTAATATGAAAAAGATAATTACTCACATATAACTATCAAAGTGTTACAAGTTATACATCTAAAGTCATAACCACATATCCCTACAATTCAGTGTTTTTCATACAAAAATACTATGTAATGGTGAAATATTTTATTCAAGTAAGGAGTTCAACACAGGATATGATATGTAAGCTGTTATCAGAAGGCACAGAAAGAGAACAAAACTCTTTACCATACAGGTTATCTATTTCTGCTACAGATTTCATGCTGGTTTTAACATAAGCAACGTTACTTTACTGAAAATTATAATCTAAACAAAGTTACTGAAGGAAAAGTCTTAAAAATTCAGCAGGTGTCAATGTGCAGCATCCAGAAATAAGGCAGTTCATTGCACAGGGCTTTCTAATGGGCAACAAAACTAAAATACTGAAACAGAACAGAAAATACTGACAAAGATCTCTTTGGGGTTCCTCTCTCCAACTTCTACAAAGTAGTTAACTTTTTCCCCCCCTACCTGAATGACATGATCTTCACTGGTTATTTCTATAGCTTCCTGACAATGGTCTAATGCCGTAAAAACTGCATTACAAGCCCTGAAATTAGCAAATGATTCACATTAGTTTTATTGTTAGAACATTCTGCTCACTATAAATACATCATTATATTGTACTTATTGGTGGATGAATCACTAAGTAGCATCTTGTTTTGACTAAACCATGTCACTATCTCCATTATGATTTTTTTTCAGGAAACCCAGCTTCTGACCTCCCTGTTAATGTGTTTTCATTGCAGATCACATTGTAAAATTGCTCATGGGTACTGCAGCATCTTAACAGTACATTTCTTTCTCCAAACATGCTCTAGACAGCAGGAACTAACAATTAGCAATGAAAATAATAAGTGGCTGTTACATCAGAACAGAAAGTTTTGTGATCTTTAAAGACAGGGAACACAAAAATCATCTCAGCATGTATATACAAAGCTTTAAATAAAGGAAATATTATTATATTTCCACTATCAAATAAGTTGTAGTACAACCTTGTTAGAGAAAACAATTTGAGTCATCTCAAAGTCCTAGTCAGAAAATACCATTTTTCCTGCTTAGAAATAATAATTCAGTGACTTGATTTCCATAGATCCTGATCTTTATTAAGGGCCAGAATGATCTTAATTTCCCATTTTTTTCAGGGCTATCCTTGAACTAAGGCAGGAAAACAACAGCCTTATCTTCTTGCTACAAAATTTAAATTGCTTAAATGATAATTTACACAGGATGGAATTAACATTAACATAGGCTCCTAATACTAGAAAGGAAAAAAAAATACAGAGAGTGCATATTAAAAGAAACAACCCAGGCATACGTGCTTTGACAGATGTCAGTACTACATCTTTGATTTGGACTAAACACTAATTATCTTCTATGTATGTCTCATTGCAGGGAGCATAAATGTACCATGCATAAACATTATTGTATACAGTTATTACCTAAGATGAACATCTTGCTCCCAGACTGCATAGTGGGGTTTGAATTAATACCAATGACTAGAGAATTAAGAAATACAGGACACTGCTAGTTCTGCTCATCATGAAAGTAACTCAAAGCCAATAGGATACAGAAAGAAATATACAGAGACATACATGCAGAAGTGCAGATGAAGATTTGTAGGAAAAAGTGTTGTACACAAACGATGACAGCAGTATTTCAGCTCATATAATAAAAGGAGCTCCCAATCTAATTTTAAAAATAATTTTCTAGCAGTCCAAGCCAGCTCCAAAGTGTAATTTAGTGCTGTGTGAAACAACTTAATTTCTCAGTGACAGACGTCCGTCTGGTACGCCAGCTGCTAACAAATGTCATTACATAAACTTTCTGCAAGAAAACGCATAGCTATGCTTGCACTATTCAAACCTTAGTATTTTCATTTGATCTGGCAACCAAGTCAGCAAAATTACAAGTTAAAATGGCTCATATCCTCTTTGATTAACACACACCAACCACAGAAGTCCAACCAAGCTTCACACCAAAAGCAGCTACACAGAGAAGTGGAGACCCTGCTTGGAACGGAAAGACAATTCTGACCACTGACATGACCTTATATACTGCTTTCTTGGGGCAGTCCTACTTTTGCCCCATATTTCTCTTGTATCTGAACACCTGAAATTGATTTTAATTCCATCAACTAACTTTCTGAAAATATTATCTCTTTGCTTTCACTTTTACAAAGCTGTATAGAAGACCTACCGAGACAGCAAACAGAGCAGATACCCAGTGGGATAGACATACAGTGCAACATTTTTTTTCCCCACTTAATTAAACCGTATGGATGAAAACAAATCCTAACCAAGTAACATTACAAAACACTAGTTCTGATAGGTTTTTAATGGCGAATTCATGTAGAGCACCTTCCCAGTCAGGCAGAGGAGTGGGGAAACCCTCTGTTGCAAGACATCAGCTTCTCCAAATTACAAATATGCCTTTTCAGGAAGTTTATATTTTAAAAAGCTACTTCATGCCCCCAGATGTTAGTACAAATGATGCTTATAAGTGTAACTTGTGCTTGTTACATGACAAAGAGTATTTAACTGTTTAAGTCTCCTGGGGCTGCAAGAATTAAACATTTTAAACTACTTAACTATTGTGGGACTGCATCTGTCAGTGGCAGTCATAAACCCAAAAATACCACCGGGTTTTTTCACAGTATTTTGCAAGGCTGCCAAAGGTTCCCAAGTCAGCCACGTTCAGAGGTGATGTGAATGTATATACACACACATT
>NW_010103679.1:8700-25598 GCF_000699245.1 Pterocles gutturalis | reverse complement strand
TATATGTATATATATAATTATATTGTCAATATTGTCAAAGACATGATAGCACAGAATACATTTTATATAATGTTACTATTTACATAAATTAAAGGGAAGTAGGCTCACAGTTTATGTAACTACATTCAAGAGAGCAAAAGCAAACAGAATTACAAGTGGGTGGTATACTGCTGTTTCCATAAACAATATGAATAAAAGAACTGCCAGTAGATGAAATGCCGCTGGGGACTAACATTGTTTCCTTTCAATTTTAATTAATATTTTTTTGGTGATTGCTATAAATAAACTTGCAGAAAAATAGGGTAGCCAATATGAATCAAACTCCCTGTGTTGAAGTTTTAATTATCATAGAATCATAGAATGGTTTGGGGTGGAAGGAACCTTAAAGATCACCTAGTTCCAACCGTCCACTAGACCAGGTTGCTCAAAGCCTCATCCAGCCTGGCCCTGAACACCTCCAGGGATGGGGCATCCACAGCTTCCCTGGGCAACCTGTTCCAGTGTCTCACCACCCTCACAGTAAAAAAATGTATCTCCCTGTATATCATCTAAATCTACCCTCTTGCAGCTTAAAACCATTACCCCTCATCCTATCACTACACTCCCTGACACAGAGTGCCTCCCCATCTCTCCTGTAGGCCCCCTTTAGGTACTGTAAGGCTGCTGTAAGGTCTCCTCAGAGCCTTCTCTTGTCCAGGCCGAACAACCCCAACTTTCTCAGTCCATTGGAGGTTCTCCAGCCCTCGGATCATCTTCGTGTCCCTCCTCTGGTCTCACTCCGACAGGTCCATGTCCTTCCTGTGCTGAGGACTCCAGAGCTGAACACAGTACTCCAGGTGGGGCCTCACGAGAGCAAAGTAAAGGGGAAGAATCACCTCCCTCCACCTGCTGGTCATGCTTCTTTTGGATGTAGCCCAGGATACGGTTGTCTCTCCGGACTGCAAATGCACATTGCCAGGTCACACTGAGCTTCTCATCAACCAACAGCCCCAAGTCCTTCTCCTCAGGCCTGCTCTCAATCCATTCTCCACCCAGCCTGTATTTGTACTTGGAATTGCCTCAACCCACGTGCAGGACCTTGCACTTGGCCTTGTTTCATGGCCCCCCCTCTCAAGCCTGTCAAGGTCCCTCTGGATGGCATCCCTTCCCTCCAGCACGTCGACCACACCACACAGCTTGGTGTTGTCATCAAACTTGCTGAGGGTGCACTCAATCCCACTGGCCACATATCCAACAAAGATGTTAAACACCACCAGTCCCAGTACAAACCCCTGTGGAATGCCACTCGTCACTGGTCTCCACTTGGACATTAAGCCATTGACCACAACTCTTTGAGTGCGACCATCCAGACAATTCCTTATCCAGTGAGTGGTCCTTCCATCAAATCCACATCTCTCCAATTTAGAGACAAGGATGTCATGTAGGAGAGTGTCAAAGGCTTCGAACAAATCCAGGCAGATGATGTCAGTTGCTCTTCCCTTATCTACCTTATCCACCAATGCTGTAACCCCCCTTCTAGAAGGCCACCAAATTTGTCAGGCATGATTTGTTCTTAATGAAGGCATGCTGGCTGTCACCAACCACCTCTTTGTTTTCCATGGACCTTAGGATAGTTTCCAGAAGGATCTACTCCATGATCTTGCCAGGCACAGAGGTGAGACTGACCAGCCTGTAGTTTCCCAGATCTTCCTCATTTCCTGTTTTACAAATGAGGGTTATGTTTCCCCTTTTCCAGTCTGTGGGAACTTCACCAGAGTGCCACGATTTCTCAAATATTATGGATAGTGGCTTTTGCAACAATATTATGGATAGTGGCTTGGCAACTTCCCCTGCCAGTTCCCTCAAGACCTGTGGATGTATCTCATCAGGTGCCATGGACTTGCGCACCTTCAGGTTCTTTAGATGGTCTCAAACCTGATCTTCTCCTACAGTAGGTGGTTCTTCATTCTCCCAGTCCTTGTCTTTTCCTTCTGCAACTTGGGTGGTGTGGCTTGAGCACTTGCCAGTGAAGACAGAGGCAAAAAAGTAATTGAATACCTGCATTATCTGCATTCATAATTGATACTACTCACGTAGAAATGCTCACACTGTATTTGTGTCTTGTGCTTGAAGTGAAACCTAAACTACAAGGATTGTGTGTATGAATGACAATTTAATCTTTCTATATAAAACTAACGTTTCTGATCTACGCTGGCTTAATTCAGAAGTCGCTCATTTCATGTTGCATTGACAACTGAACAACAAACCAAGTCAGGACCACCATAAGACCTAATTAACTTCTAAAATTTCACAGCTGCTTTATTTTCTTGCCAAGTTTTGGAAAACATCTATTAAAATTGTGTGAGCTCAAATTCTTTTTCCCCTGTACCTGCATTCGGCAAGCAGAAACACGTAGTCACTTGAACATGAAGTCATTTTGGGATCAGTTTGCAAAGAAAATCCTAGGAAAATCTACTTTTTAAACAGAGACACTGAAAACTGTAGAGAAGTGGTACTATTTTCTGTAGATGGAACTGGAACTAATTAATGACACCAAGGGAACTACGCCTTCTCTGCATGACACTCAACTTCAAGGAGGTTTTTGGGTTTTTTTTTCCATATAGTAGAATTGCAAATATATATACATGTAGTAGAAGCACCTGTATTAAGTACAAAATTAGTCACATTAAACAAAAAATGATAGGGAATGAAAGTCATTTAATTTCTCACTAAGATAAAAAACTGTGCTCCTGATCTGCCAAGTCTGGCCCAAGCAAGAAAATAAAAACTCAGGGTATGAAAGAGAGAGATCGAGATTGTGTTCAGCTCAGACTATCAGATATGAAATCTCACACACTTGAGATAAAGAATAACTTTGTGAAGTTTTATTGTCATTTAAATTTGCAGCCCATAAACCTTACACACAAGACAACATTTAAAAAATGCTACTCTCACGATTAAATGAGCCGAAGTTGTTGTTATGCGGTATTTCTGCTAGAGGATCTTGCCCTGACTGTAATGCTGGTAGTAATGGCTGCTAGAATGTTGCCAAATTCATATGGGCACCTCAAGACCTATGGGACACAAGCAAGTATCAGAATAAAGGACATGTACTGCATTTTGCATTAAGGAAAGGCATCATTTAAACCACCAGTGAATGAAACATACCTAGATCAAACCTTCCCAGGGTACCAGTTACTAAGGCACTTAAATTTGTCCTTTACAAAATACCAGAAGGAAATAAGGGCACAGTATATTAGTTAACATACGGATGCAAAGCACATATATGCGTAGCTGGGAAGAAGCAGAAAGTAACCTGATACATTTATGTGGACCAAGCCATTAATGTTTGCAGTTTCTTACACTTCTACATACCGTAATTTGAACTGAGATCGCACTTCCCCATGTTCTATTTGAACCAGTTCATTGTAACAAGCAGTTATGCTGCTATTCTCCATGAATTGCTGGAAGACAAACCAAGAGTGCATGAAATAGATTGGAATGGTTTTAAACTGTTATTTCTGTTTCTGCATCTAAAACTCTAACCTTATAGAGCTGGCACAAGTCCAGCAAAGGGCCAAGAAGGTGACAAAGCATCTCTCCTGCGAGGAAAGGCTGAGAGAGCTGGGACCGCTCAGCCTGAGAAGAGAAGGCTCAAGGGGTGATGTCAGCAGGCTATACAAATATCTGAAGAGAGAGTGTAAGAAGACAGAGCCAGCTTTTTTCCAGTGATGCCCAGTGACAGGACCAGAGGCAATGGGCACAAACACAGGAGGTTCCCTCTGAACATCAGGAAACACTTTTTCTACTGTGAGGGTGACTGAGCAATGGAACAGGTTGCCCAGGGAGGCTGCAGAGTCTCCAATTTTGTGTATCTCCAAAAGTTGTGTGAGCATGGTCCTGGGCAACCTGTTTTAGGGGGTCCTGCTTGAGCAGGGAGGTTGGGCAAGATGACCTTCAGAGATCCCTTCCAACCTCAACCATCCTGTGATTCTGTAGAAATAAAAAGCTTTAATTGTACCTTTTGTGTCCAGTAATCATCTTTTCCCCAGGAATGGCTCTCTAGTTCTTAAGACAACATGGCTATCTAAATACATAGTAAGTACAAAAATATGCTAAAACCTCAACTGTGTATTTTCCCATTTGGTTTTAGCAACCCAGTTAGAAACAGATAATCTAAAATATCCAAAGACAGTCTCACACAAAACTAGTATTGCCTTGATGTTGCATTTTGATCATCTATCCTTAATTCAGAATGGAAATGGAATACCTTAGAGACACAAAACACTCATGCTAGAAAAAAGAAAAAAAATACTAATGACATTTTTCATTTCATTTGTTTTCAAGCAAATATTGCAGCTGAAGCTCAGAAAGTGAAGAAACTTTGCTCCACATGTAATCGCACTGAGCTGTCACTGTGAATTCAGAAGTGCAGAAGTATAAAAAGTAAAGAGCATGCTGACAACAGTTAACAAACTTATACTCCAGATGGGAGAAAATGTCCTCTCTTTGTTAGGAAAAGGTGGTAAGCTGAAAGGTCTTGTGCTTGGTTCTTCTGAAATCAGAAACTGTATGTTGATACAAAAGAAGCAGATTCTCTGACTTCAGTTAAACTTTACTGGTCATTAGTAAACTTCTGCTACGAAGTGCTCAATCTCTCCTTTAGAAATACATGCAGTGACTTTAGTTTTCACAGAGAATACCCTGTGCTGTCAGTAGTTCTCAAAGCACAGCTGCATGCAGAGTCAAGAGGCAGCACTCAAACCTCTGAGGAGCAAAGAATGGCTTTTAAGAAATCTACACTTCTATTGAGTATGACAAATTGTGTTTTGGGGACCAATGGTTTAATCCCATGTTGCCAGCAAAATGTAAAACTGTAAAATTACAGGTAAGTATTGACATGGGTCTGCTTCACTCCTTAATGTTACGATCTCAAAATATTACTGGAACTCTTGCTTCACACAGTAAATGAACATATGGGAAACCAAAATGCACAATACCAAGTTGGCAGAAGTAGATGTGCAAATTATGTTGTGTTTTTGCATAACAAGCTGCCTTCAAACAAACTTGTCTTCCCAAGCACTGTAGATTTAGATTTTGAGTTTTAGGGTGCTCTTTTAAATATTAAAATATGGCAGTGCTATATCAATACTATACAATTTAACAAGGATTGCAAGCTCTTTTACAAACTAAACTTACTATGACATACTAAAGCTCTTTATAAACCAAATCTTAAGGTAGTGCTATTTACTGACAAAATTTAACCACTGCTGTTTACAAATATCAACGACTATCTCAGCTAAGAGAGCTTTGGCTAAGAACCAAGAATTGCAGCTTGTTGAAGTGCTCAACCTGCTCTTAACTGCTGTATAGTCTTCTGCAGATGTACATAATCTCTTTATTTAAGTTTATAGTACTAATGCCATTCATTCACTGCCTCCCTCAAAGCTTAGAAATCAATTGGGACCTGAAAAAAGCAGCTTTTTCTATTCTGTGCATCTAAACGAGGCACAAGAAGATGAAGATCTATTAACTCTCCCATATTAGAAGGCAGACAACAATACTCTCTTTTAAAAAAGTTTAGTATGTACACACTATGTTTTGATTTAACTAACATATAGTCTTAAATTACATTTTACTTCATTATCATTCTCTACAGAATTTGACACAAGCCACAAGAGTCATCAACTAGTAGGAATGCATCATTCTTCCTGCTTAGCAAGAAGTACTAGGTTTAATATTAAAGATTTACTTTGTTGCAAACCAGAAAGTTTTAATAGTAACGAGTCAATGAAAATGAACATATGTTTAGGAAAAGAGTGACGTTCAAAATACAAGATTGTAATTGAGTAACTACAAATGTTAAGGTCCTCTGTTTGCTAATTTGAATCGTAGTTAAAAGTCAGTCAGGAAGCCAGATCACTTATTTAAATTAGTCCATACTAAGTAGGCCATCACTACTAGATTTATGATGCTGAGAGAAAAAAAAAAAAAAAAAATCAGTGTAATAAATGTACTGCATTAGCAACACCATTAGTACACAAATACAAAAGCTTTTAATGATACAGGGAAAAAAAATCAGAAGATGTAATAAAATAGACTTTCTTGAGAAAGAGGAAAAATTCCAGAAATAACTCAGCATAAAGAAAAATGCCAAAGGAATTTATAAATTAACAGAAAAGACTCACAAAATCTCTCTCTGTTCATAACAACTTTTAGTAAGCATAGTGATCCAGATCTAGATAGTGATCAATCATCACTGATTTCATTAGAATAAATGAAAAGTGATTCTTAGCACTACTTAAGGTATATATTATAGGTACACATAAACATAGAAATATATTACTCTAACGTAAGTACACATGAAGGCAACAGAACGTTTTAAAGTAGAATAATCAGCTATTCACTGCACAAAAAATATGGTTATTCACAAGAGTATCCCCCCAAAGAGATTGAAGGAGTTCTCTGGAATCTTTAGATCCAAACCTGATGTAAAAAGTCTGGTTTTGTTTACAAAGCTCTACAAAAAGGTGACAGATGAATTGGCTAGAAGCTCAAACTCTTTACTAATCAAGCTGAAGGTGCATTTAGAAGACAGACACCACCAGACAGAGAGATTGCAGTCAGTGTTTTGTCTAGGGAAGAGGAGGAAGATGATGAGCAAAAATAGGGCAAATGCTGATACCATGAACAGTGATAATACAAAATAAAGCCACCAGAAAGGTTGGACTGTAAAAATAAAAATAATGAAGAGAAACAGATATGATTTTCCAAAAATAAATTTCATTTTGCTGCTGAGGAAGAGTGTGTCTATGTGTTTTCTGTGTTAATGGATTTAGTCCCTACTGAACCTTATCCAAGCAGAAATAATATCCATGTCCACCCTGCTGTGGTGGACAGCTAGATGGAATGGTTCGAGCAGCTGTCAGGTGCAAAAATATTTTACTTTCTAAGCAGACAGTGTGCCACTGAGTTGTGTCTCAGAGCCGCAGAGTCTCTCCTGTGGCTGTACTCTGTACTACACCTACAGTTACAATCTAGTCCACAAAACATATTGCCCTGCACTGTTTTTAAATGAAACAGCAGATTTGAGAAGAAAAAAAGATTTATTTGAAAAATATAAACTTTTTTTTTTTTTTGAGAGAGAGAGTGGGAAAGGGAGAAAACTACATTAAGAAGCACTGGCATTCTTGGTCTGACCTTTCTCTTAGCCCTAACTTCTCTGATTTTTGGAGCATCTAAATGCATTTTATGCATTAGATAATGCTTTTGCCTTTAATGCTTTTTCCCCAACATCACTCCTGCAAGAGAGGCAAGATCTATTACCTCTTTTTGAAGATGGTCTGCAAATGGTGACTCTGGTGCATGTTCTGCTTTGTATAGAAACTCGAGCTAAATATGAGTTAGCTCAGATACCGGACTCTGTATGAGCATATTAGCATGAGATTCTGCTGTGGTTAATTCCCTTCCTTCTCTGATTTTCCTTACTACAGTTAATTGTCCTAACAATATACAGTTAATTCTCCCTAACAACAGTGTCCACTGATGTGCTACTATCACTTCAATACATAACCTTCCTTATAAACAGCTAACTTTAATACTACAGCTGATTTATATTACATTAACATAACATTAATATTCATCCAAAGCCACTCACACAAAAGTTGGAAGAAGGTCAGGAACTGAACCTATATTTTCAGAGCTGGGAACTCCTGCCTTTCTGCTCTCTCCTACAAAGCTGTTTTGAGAAATAGCATGAACAGTTATCTTCCCTTCTACTGCCTGTACAGGAGAGCCTCTAAATCTATCCTGAGAAAACAGTCGCAAGCCAACACAACAGACCTCATGGAAAAAAAAAAAATCTTCTTCACATCAGGAGGAGCTGAACTAGGCTTGCAGTCCCTTTAGAAGAGGAATCGCAGCAGTCTGAGTCTCACTGAGATATGCCCGTGACTATAGTCAGCACACTGCAATATACAGCACACATTAATCAAGGTCCTCCATAATTGTTTTTTTTTTAGTGCAGCCATAAACAAAACCCACCCACCCAGACCACAAGAAATTAATTTCAGTATTCCTGCTTATTCTGGAAGGATTAGCCAGATCACAGATTCTCTTATTTCATACACTTCTTGGATATGTTGTTGAAAAGAATATCCCATCAACTGCCACTGGTTTCTCATCAATAAATTTTTGAGAGAAGCAAATGTATGGTTTTCAATTTGAGGAAGTAGAAGTGCGTGTAATTCACAAAGAAATAATGGTTACTATATTAAATACGTCATTTATACATACCCTATCAAAGCCTGCATTAAGAAGGGGAAGAACAGAAATCTCTTCTTGGTCAGCAGATCTACAAAAGAAAATCACAGAATCATAGAACCATTTAGGCTGGAAAAGACCCTTAAGATCATCAAGTCCAACCATTAACCTAACACTGCCAAGTCCACCACTAAACCATGGCGCTAAGAGCCACATCTACACGTCTCTTGAATACCTCCAGGGACAATGACTCAACCTCTTCCCTGGGCAGACTGTTCCAATGCTTGACCACCTTTCAATGAAGAAATTTTTCCCAATACCCAATCTAAACCTTCCCTGGCTCAACTTGAGGCCACTTCCTCTTGTCCTGTCACTTGACACCCACCTCTCTACAACCTCCTTTCAGGTAGCTGTAGAGAACAATAAGGTCTCTCCTCAGCCTCCTTTTCTCCAGACTAAGCAACCCCAGTCCCCTCAGCCACTCCTCATAAGACTTGTGCTCTAGACCCTCCAACACTCCAGCACCTCAATGTCTTTTTTGTAGTGGGGGGCCCAAAACTGAGCACAGTATTTGAGGTGCAGCCTCACCATTGCTGAGTACAGGGGCACAATCACTTCCCTAGTCCTGCTGGCCACACTATTTCTGATGCAGGCCAGGATGCCGTTGGCCCTCTTGGCCACCTGGGCACACTGCTGGCTCATATTTGGCCAGTTGTTGACCAACAACCCCAGATCCTTTTCCACCAGGTAGGTTTCCAGCCACTCTTCTCCAAGCCTGTAGTGATACAGGAGGTTGTTGTGACCCAAGTGCAGGACCCGGCACTCTGTCTTGTTGAACCTCATACAATTGGCCTCAGCCCTTCGATCCAGGCTGTCCAAATCCCTCTGTGGAGCCTTCCTACCCTCCAGCAGATCAACGCTCCCACCCATCTTGGTGTCATCTGCAAAATCACTGAGAGTGCGTTTGGTCCCCTCATCCAGATCATTAACAAAGATACTGAACAGAACTGGTAAGTTTTATGGTCACACAACATTTAAGAATTAGATGGTATAAATTTGACATTGTTACCTAAACATAATGAATGCAGTGAGAATGTTTTCATAAAATACATACACAAAATCATACTATTACAGAAGTTGATCCTACAGTCTTCTTTTATAGGTATTTCCAGCTATTACAACAACCTGATAGCTATTCTTACAGCAAACCTGACAGGACCCCTAGAGAAGTCCTCTGCCTCTTCACAGACACACAAGGGCATTACAAAAAGAAAGCATGAAAAGGATAAAAGACATCCTGTGATATCCTATGAGAAAGAACCTAAAAAACTGTTATCAAATAAAAGGTGAAGCAAGTTGTAAAGTCTTTCTCAGCAGCAAACTTAGTCTACTTTCCAATCTTGGCAGGAATAGTTCTCCTACCACTCTATTTCCTAATATTTTAATTGGGCTAGGAAATTCATAAAACTAGAATCAATTCAGTAGTGTGCAGGAGTTTTAACAAAGACAGGAAAGGTCTCTTTTTTGAAGGTATTTGATAAAAATGTATTTAAGTCAGTAAGAATTCTTCCTGAATACATGGGGTATGAATTATTGAATAAGTATTTCAGGAGAACATTCTGGTGAGTTTAGTACCAACAGGATCGAAGTTTACTCCATTACCCAGTTCCCTAATAACCACAGCGTGTTATTTAATCCAGTTATTTCCATTATAAAGTAATACACAGCTTTCTACTTCTTTTTCTTTCAGAAATCAACACATAGCTTTCTAATTTTTCTTAGTATACAAGCCATTACATTACAATCCTCTGAAGGTGATAGGGATAGTACTAGTCTGTATAAATGTAAAGTTATCAAATACTTAAACAGGCCACATAAAATATCACTAATCCATTTCAGGTAAAATAATATTAAACTTGTTCTATAAGGCTTGCTAGTAAGGTACTTTCTGTTATTAGATAACTATTATGCATAACATTTTTATAAAGTAAAATAAAAAACTTCCACAAAACAGTAATACTTACATGCGTGGAACCACAGCAAGTATTACAGTGTGCTCTGATGGTTTTGTGGCACGAATAGATCTGAGGAAACAAAAATTTCTGTTACACCACATGCTTTCTCAGTGTTACTCTGAGTACCTTCACAGACAATATAAATGAAAACAATGACTGAAAGACAACATAGAGGTTAGAAAACAAGATGTCACACTGCCAAAACCTACCTATCCCCACTTAGACAATCCCTTTCTATTTTGCTACCATATTCTTCAGATTTTGCTCAAGGCAGTGAAGAGGCAAGAGCTCCAAAAACACAGTGCATGAACAGAAGCTCTTCAAATCCAGCCCTAGACCCTAGCAAAGGTTTGCCCTGATTACTCAGCTTATTTGGGGCAGACTGCCCTGAACGCATAGGTTGAGAAAGGTCAGTCTACATCATGCATTTTCAATACTCATTAGCTAATTTAAAGAAGAAGAATCTCCACCACCTTCTCCCATTTTTACCATTGTCCTTCCAGATATTGTAAAATTTTCTTCAGAGGGTGGGAAGTGCTTTTGGGGCATGCAAGTAAGAAAAGACGGTATAGCAAATGTATATGATAGACTATCATTTATGAAAAGCTGGATAAACAAAATTTTACCACTTTACATATTATTGAGAAACTGAAAAAAATATGACCAATGACCAGAAGAATACTCCATTCACCTTTTACTGGCTAAAGATCTTTTTCAGCCATGTCACACTGTCCTGAATAAACAGTCTTTATATTTATTCATTGGTCTTTTAGAAGAACTTCCATCAGTACAAGTATTTGAGCTTTAAAATGCTCGTCATAAACATGGAAAATTTCAGCTCATGACGGACTGAGAGACACAATACATACAGTACATGACACAAAATGTATGCTCCAGCTGAAACAGTGTATCTTAGCAAAGAATCCCCATACTAAGTGCTTGCAACCTTCAAGCTGCTAAGACAGAGTCATGTGGACCACAAGAGTAACGCAAATTTTTCTGAAGAGCCTGACTCAGCGGACAAACAAGCACATTCCTTTGAAGCCCTGCAGCTTCAGACTTTGCTACAGCAGTAACCCAGGAAAGAAGCAGGCACAGACAGCAAGGAACAATTTCACAACAAGTCTGGCTTAAGCTCTGATAGAAGCCCATGAACTGAAGAGACAATTCTACAATTCAGCTTTATCAAAAGTGTATCTTTTATATAGTTCTCCTCTTACAGATGTATTCAAACCTTCTGGACTCAACCCCCAAACTTCCATTTTACTATAGTTTTGAGGGTTCATTTTTTGTATGTTTGTTTGTTTTTTCTATTTTTTGGTTTCAAAATTAGGAGGTTTGGTTTTGTACAACATAATCTAAGTTCAAGAGAAGCATGAAGTCCTTTAGGTTACCTGCAGATATCTTCCGCATCAAAATATCTGGAGTTCCTGTGATCTATAACAATTATTTCCTGGTGCTTATCAAGAAAACATTCAAGCGCTGACTCTGCAGTCCGGGCAATACTGCACCTGTATCCAGCTCTGTCACAAGCCCACCAGAAACCATCACTTTGCTTGTCTTCTTTTGCAAAGATCAGCAAAACCTGCAAAGCATGCAAAAACACCGGCACCACATTAAACGTACTAAATAGTTCTCTGCATGGTGCAAATCTTAACAAGCGCTTCTGCTATACAAAAGATTGAGTCTGCCTTGGAAGTGGGAAGATTGAACGGCAAACTGTAAAACAGCTGATGCAGAAGCACAACTTTCTTAATAGATAAGAGTTATTATCAACAGAAAATCAATAGTTAACTGTGTAGCACGGATATTTAGAATGAAACCAGCTGTCAGACGATGAGTGTCTTCTAACTCCTGTTCAAATTCAATCAGCAACTACCCTAGGGTGGCAGGTGGGTAGGTGTTCAAACATTTTTGCCACTCTTATCAGTCCATCCCAGCTACACACACTTTTAACTGCAATGAACTGTCTGAAATTATCTGTCCTTAGTTATCACTCTTCAGTGACAAACAATTAAAACAACATAGCTTTATTCATTATTTCTCCTTTAACGTACAACAAAATGCAGTTCAGCCACATTCTTTCAAAACCAGAAAGAAAACCAGGTGTGGACAGGGCTGGGTAGGGAAAAAACTTGATGTAAACATCACCATTTTCACCCAATAAATGGTCCCTAATTATGTAAATATATGAGGTAGTTTTCAGCAACATCAACTGAACACCTAAGCAACTGCTCACATAAGATCAGGTAGGATGTGTGCCGTAGAAGTCTGTTTGCTAACTGACACACAGAATATAGGCTAAAACCAGCTATATTTGTGTGCTTCTTGTATTAAAGAAAGATTATTTTTAGGAGAGAACAAATTTTTATCCTTGCTCTATAACACATCTATTGCCAGCATGAAAATGAAACAGATAGGAACACAAACCATGTAGACACTCCTGTTCACAATTTGCACATATTAACTATAGCAACTGATCACTAACGATGTGTGACAGATGAAGAAACAGGTTAATTTAGTGTAGGTATACTGTGAAAAAGAAAAGCCTCACAAAGTCAAAGGTTTATCCACAGCTATTCAAATTGCACAGAAACACAGCGGCTAGAGAATAATCTGTGTATAAAGCAAAATCCTTTTCATTTCATAAATCAAAGTCATTCCCTGACTCCACTGAAACAGCCTGTCTGAGCAAAATATGCAAGATTTTGCCCCAAGTGCCCAGAAGAAAGGTCCTTTCATTTGTGCTGCTCTGTGCAGCTGTGGTGTTACCATATGAAATTCAATACCATCAGTCTAGAAGCCAGAAAAGGTGAGCATAGCTTTTATCTTGAGCTTTCTGGATTGTTGAATTAGAAGCAACAAAAAAATCAATTAATGTTACTGTGGCAGGACAACCAGTCAAGGTTTCATTAAACTGTAGAAGAAAATTACATGTTCAGAATTTCCACAAATATTAAGAAATAACTTAAGAAGTTTCAATTTATTAGAAAGAGTATGTTTAATTGCAGTTAACAAGAATCAGATTTGGGTTACTGACAATTAACATCCAAGGTAGCTGTTGTCAATATACCTAATCCTTGCTTTTTTTCCAGCCATTGAAGTGTTGGAAAGCGGTAACGTGGTTGAGCTGCAGACTTTGTCTGTGGATACTTGTATAAAGTCCCTACTCTGATACAATCATCTCTCTGCTTAGTTTTATTTTGTTCCTAGTTTTATCAGTACAATGTGGTCAGAAAACAGGGGGTTTAGGGCACATTTTTTGATAGCTTCCTTCTCTCAAAATTCCCAGTTTGTAAAGAAAGGATTGCAAAATGCAGTAATTTACCATTACTGTAAAATAATAAAGCTTATTTAAACCACCTGATCTCCCACTGGTAGCTAGTTACCAGTGTGTGAATGCTTCCAAGAATATTAACTTTTAAAGGTTTTTTAAAGCATTACCACCGTACTTTCTCATTAACATTTGTACGAAGCCTACTACAAAACGTAATGTAACTGGAAGTATATTACAAGATATGCTCTCAAAATCAAGATAAAAATACAACAATCCATATAAACAACATTGTCAGGTAAAAGCTTGAATTCAATGTGTTTCTTGGCAAGAAACAAGAGTAGCTATTATTTGGTGTATAATATGCCAGTGCTACTGTAATCATTTTACTCAGTGCTGCCCTGATTTAGGAGCACTGTGGACTTATCCTGTAGAGACATTCAAATTTTTGGAGGATGCATTGGAATTTTTACTATCCTTTAGACTATTTGCTTGGCACCACTATTGCATGTCTTGTTCCCAGTTCACCACACAAACACAGAAAATGGACAGAGATTTGCTTTATAGGGCTCAGAATAAAAGAGACACCGCTGTGTACAGACACATAAGGTACCACATCAAAACTGAGAATATTACAAACAGCATCTTACAATGTAAAAATAAAGTTATAATTATTTTTATGTTGTTGTATCGCTGCAAGACAGTTCTAAGGTGGAAAACAGGTAGTGACTGTGAATTAAGTTAGAGAGGAATTCTTGTTACACCAAAAATTGGCATAAGGGAACAGTAAAATGCTGTGAATCATCATGCTTCATTTGTAGCTCAACAGGGAAGATCACCATCATCATCACAACAGATATGGAGTTTGGTGTCAATGCTGTGGAAGAGATGATGGCCAATGAATGTCCTAAGAAAATGCAGTATTCGAATGGGGGGACATCCAAACCTTTATCAGCCCTGGTAAACACTTCTGCAAAAGGATAAGACAGCTTTTTTATGTGCACTAAATATTTATAAAAGACACATTCCTCCTGTGTCCTCCTGGAGAAAACATATTTAGATGTACTTTTATCATGGTAATTTCTAAGGTCTGAGAACCAGCCCATGCCTGTTTGCAGGGCAGAGGTGCAAGCTGTGTGTGGGGAGGGTATTTGGAGGGTCAGAGGTGGCAGATTTGCTTTGGACTCTTCCCCTTGCCCCTTAAGTCTGGCAGCACCTGGATCATGATCTAGTACAAACCAAACCAGATTTGCCCTCCAACAGACGGTCATAAAATCCAGTGAGGAATCTATTAAATGGTTTATGGCAAGTCACAGTCACAAGTAAGGTCATCTCTCAAACAAAAAATAGAGCCATTTCGAGGCTGGCGCAGGTGTCTGATAACAGCATAAAAGATGCACCAGAATAAAATAAACACCATTAAGAAAAGCCCTGGTGGCAATTGTTTTAACAAACTAAATTGACTTATCAGACAATTGTGAATGTGATTAAGCACCCACAAATAGACATTTAAAATGCGATATTCAGTAGTTGTTTGCACTGCACAGAGAAACACATAACTCTATTGTCAAAATGGAATAAAAGATTAACGTACATCTTTTAAATGTGTGTATGTGTGCAATTCATCTGAAACTAGCTGAGGTAACATGGCTTGTTCCACAAAGGAGGTTGGTTTACATAAAGTGTTTTCGCTTTACTGTAAATAGGTTAGTGTATGGCAATGTCTTTATGGAAAACTCTTCAAGTTAATGGTTTCACTTAAGGTCTGCTTCCTGCTTTACTTAAGTTTTCTATGGTAGCACCACTCTCACTTGTGTAAAGTAGGGACAAAACAACATCCACACCTGACAAGACACCAAGAAGAATGTCAAACACTTTTAAAAACAACAAAAAGCTCACGTTCGCTTCTTATACGAAAAATTTTCACTTACAGAAGCTAAAACAGGTATATTTCAGCAAATTCAGTTTCTACAAAGTAAAATCCTGACATAAGCACTGAGACTATTTGTATTTGTTCAATATCTTCTTGACCATCTTTCTGAAGACTATCGCTGTCTGAAGAATATTTTTCCATTAAGAGTTCCACACTTTTATGTTGAAATTCTTTGCAAAACTGAAGACTGGTCCACTGCTGAAGCTGCTGTTCCACAGTTGTTTTATAATATAAACAAATAGTTTCATCAGATCAAGTAATAATTAAGACTAAATGCTTAATACAGAAATAAAAATGTAAAGCTTTATGATGCATAAACACATGATTTATTTTCCTTGAAAATAGCATTTCTTCCACACATAGGTTTTTCATCTCATTGCCAGACAATGGAAAAAAAAAAGCCAAAACAACAATCAGAAAAGGTGACTAGTGACTAAACGTCTTCGTATTTTACAAAGTTAAGTGACCATGAAATTTAATTCAAATGAATGCTGTATTGCCAGCAATGTTAAAGATTAAGATGGTATAATTTCCTATAATCTGAGAGCTCTAACAGACACTATTAAGATAAAAAAATAATGCTTGGCATCAGTTTACTAGCACAGGACCAAAATGTACAGAAGCAGAAGCAAGTACTGGTGAGAGCTGTTGCTCCTTAAGCTGAACTTCATCCTGTATTGTTGGAAGTGGTGTGATTTCTTGGACTGGTCACCTGCAAAAGCACCATTCTCTGTGCTGTTTTGCAGAACCCAGCAAAACTCGCCTGGTATCTAAACTTTATAGCAGAGCTCTCTGCTTTGGTATATCAGAACTGAATAGCTTTTAACAATCAGAGAGGTAGCTTTTTTCCCTGCTAATGCACATACACACACAGTCCTATTGACAGGACATATAAAAGGAATCATTTGACATTAATGGAAATCTAAGCACCTTGTTTACCAAGTTAATTTACCTGTAGATCTCTTCTCAAGCAGTCAGATAAACCAAAACACCAACTACCCATCTCACAGTCCTTGCACAAGTACAATGAAAACATTATGTTTAACTATAGGAGTTGAACCTCAATTTCTTCACCTATTAACACTGAATTGGCTGTATCAAGAAACTGAAAGAACATCTTACCTGAATTGGATCTTGTGTCAGTCTCATGGGCCCAATTTGTACTTCTGTAGTTGAAGCCTGCTAAAGAAGAGTAAGGAAGAGAAGGTTCTTAACAAGATAGCATTTTACATGCAGGAATGAAAGATCAAACAGAACCATGAAAGATTCTCAAAGGCACGCAGGCATATGAACAGCAGCCTTGATTTAGTTACTTTGAAGTGTATCTTTTATGAACACATTTTACCAAACTCATAATTTTGTTTTATTTGCCTCTAAGTTAAAAATTTTAGGGTTTTAAATAAGGAAACAAGAAACACCACTTCTTTTCCCCTCT
>NW_010103679.1:0-8669 GCF_000699245.1 Pterocles gutturalis | reverse complement strand
GCTCCTTGGTTACACAGAAGAACTTACATTTTGCTTCAGACTACAGAAAGCTATGTTTTGCTAGCCAAAAATTGCCTTATTCAATTCAATGTAATACTGAACTTGTATTAAAGGTCTTGTGACATATATTCAATAATAATATTTTAATGGCTTTGGTTAAGAAAAAAAATTGCTTTTCAGAGAAGAGAACTTGTTTGGATTGCAGATTTAAAATAGTATTCCAGAACCATAGCCTTTAGTATGCAGGAAGAAGCATTGCTACCATGTGAGACATGAGATTTTCAAAAGACATGAGAGCACATCGTAATTTAAAGCTACTACAAGAAAGCCAGAAGTCATTGGCTGTGTCTGCTTTGTTGCCATATTTCCTAGGAGTTGGACTACCTTAATACCTTTTGTGTCTTGATTCGTATCAATACACTTCTCCTGTACACTACTGATTTGTTGCACTCCAGGCCATTTGCTACCAAAGGTTGTTAAGCAACTGAACAATACCTCTGTCCTCCCACAGTGCATGTACTTAAAGAGTCTTTGAAACCTTAAAGCATTGTTCCCCTCATGTGTATGGAGGATTATTTGCAAGTTAGCAACCTCCAAAAGGGCAGATTCTCTGCTTTCCTGGTACCAGTTAGCCCAGGTGCCGGCTGTAGGTGAGTTAAAGCAACTGCCCTGCAAGACACATAATTTGAACAAAACTCTGATTGTAGGCAGATTCCCAGGACCATTCCCTGATGCCCAGGTATCCTGGAGCCTCACTTGTGCAGCATTTTGCTCTATGGTGCTCGTTAGCTTGAGCCTTTTGTCCAGGTAGTACCTTATTCTTCTATTTAGTATTTTCCAAAGGAATCTGTGTATAAACATTTAAAATCGACAGAGTTACCAGTACTCAACTTTTTCCCCTGAAGAATACAATATCTCTTAAGTATTAACAGCCTTGCCTGCACGTGAGACAGCGGTATTATGTACAGCTACAACTGACACACTGGACTTTCATGCACCACTGAGCATCGATTCTTCTCAGTCCAACAACATAAGTCAGAAGGTGGCAACAGGCAGCACTCCAAAAGGTTAAACTACAAAGTCTGCCACTGTTTTTCCAAAGCAAAATCTGCCCCCAATATAAGTATAGTTAACCTCTCCTTTTCTCACACAAACTTCACTTCCCACCTAAGCTCCTGCCATAGCAGAATGTAACTTTATGGCAGTAAGCATGTCAGAATAGAAATGACAGTTAGCACCCATCATCAACTATGAAGTACAAATAAGGTTAGAGATACTGTTCTCTGAAAGCTTACAACCCTTCTTCCACCAAAAGAGTAAAACAGCACATTCACACCCCAATGGTAATATATATGAAACTCCTACATACATTTTTTTATCATGATTCATTTTGATTTAATAAAAAAAAAGTTTTGAAGTAGTCTCATTAGAGGAATCTGTAAGAATACACAACGGACTTGGTCAGTATCAGTACAAAAGCCTCTTTTTTTCACAATGCACAGCTCTGGCTGTTCCAGAATGTGTTGCTCAAGAGCCTGGGATCCTTCACAAAAGACAGTTCAGACACAGATACTTTTTTGCCTTCCACTTTTCTACCATTTCAGAGGACATTCAGCTTTAATTACTGGGTTTTTCTGAGATGGAATAACTGTGTCTTTGACACAGATTGTTGCAGGCAAGTCTGTCAATCCCTTCACAGAGATTCCTTTATAGGGTAGCCACTTCTCAGCCTGGGTATTTTAAAACAATAACAACTCCACATAACTGTGACTCATGGTTTCTCTCTCTACTGCTTCTGTGTCAGCCTTGTGAACAGAAAGTACCTGAAGAGAAGGACTTAAAAATAAGGGTCTCCCTCTCTTCCCCACTCCCAGTTTAAGGGTGTTCCTGCCTTTGGTAACAGTGGGAAAGCTTCATGAGGACTAGAAAAACTGAGATCCCTGATATAGGTGAATTTGTCCCAATCCTGCTCTGCACAGACATTATAGGGTCGGAACCACACAAGGATGCAGAAAAGGTGCTGCTACATCTGAAAGATTGCCATGTATAACCTTTAAGTCCCTAAGCTGCTCAACTTAATTACTTACACAATGCATGGAAACAGATGGGACTCTCAAATAAAGACTGGTAATGAACCTGAGCATAGAAAGTAATAAACCTTCCTGTCAGATACAGCAAAAAGTATGTCTGGAATCCTCCTTCCTGGACTTCGGAGTTCTGAGTTTTGTTACATAAGCTGAAATGCCCAAATTGCTCTGGGTACAAATGACTATCTCACTTTTCTCTTTCAGAACACAGCTAGAGGAGGCAGCAAGAATAATGACATGAGTTCTTGGCCTTCACAAATGTCCTATGGATCTCTTCTTGTCCTGAAGGAACTAGTTCCACATCTTGCTAACTCCCAGAAGAACCTGACTATGTGGAGGTTGCCTATTAGTGATACCATGACCATACCTCTGCTCATTTCCTGACTTAAGTAAATATCGCTGATGATTTCCAACTTAACTAAATCTCTCATTATTTTATTGACTGTCAGGAAGGACTGCTAATAGATCTGCAACCTAAATCAATTAGTACAGTAGCTCATGACAAACTTTTCTGGTAAAATATGTGAAGACAAGCCTGGTTCCAAAGAGGCTGGTGAGAAAATTGAGAATTGATTTCAGTGAGCAGAGGAACAGACACAGGGCTGGAAGCAAAGAAATCATAAATAAACTGACCATCTGGGAATAACAAAAGCTTAAAAACAGTGAAAAAAAAAAAACTTGTTTCAACATTTTAAACTGCCCAATATTATTTCCAGTATCATTCTAACCTCCTAGGCAATCCCCACAGGAATCAGCTATTAATCAAATAATTAAAGACAAAGTCAATAGCACTTTCTTAAATCCTATGGGTTTACATAAATCACTGATCGTCAATTACCTTACTATCATAGCAGTACCTTTAAGCAACATGTACTTGCCACTTCATTAAAGTTCCACCCTTTTAAACACCAATACAAAAATCTTTAGCTCCCCATATGTTTGCAGACTTAAACCCCTGCAGTTTATGAATCATCAACAACTAGTAACACAGCCACTGTAAAAATAATGATTAATTAATACAACAAAATCTTCTTGAATAATTCTTCATTGTTCCAGGGCAACAACAGCAACTAGTGCCAACCAAGTGAAGCAGTTCAGCTTCCTGGAAAGTGGGGAGTTCAGCCTCCTGGAAAGGCTCAGGATGGATGTGACAGTCGTCAAGCATCACACAGACACCAAGGTCCCTTCAGATACCCTTTTGCCCTGAAAGCTCCTTTCCCCTACCTGCTATATCTTCTTTCCTCTTTATTCACTCCCACACTGATGCATCCCTTCCCTCACCTTTGTAGTATGATTTCAGACCTCCGCCCTTCGGTTTTGTAAGCAGGTAACGGGTCTTTTCCACCCAGCTCCTACCACACCTCTGCATTCCCTGGCTCTAACTCTTCATCTTTGCTAGGCCTCATTTGCATTTCTTTCCATCTCAGCTTTTCCCATCCACACCACTGGCAAGGCTTGACACCTCAGCCTGTCCTTTGGCTATTACCATTTCAATATTTGATTATATCACTGTTTTCAACCTCAAATCCCTTCCTTTTCTCCTGGCCAAACTGCAGTCCTGAAAAGGATTACAGGCCTGTAATCAACACTGGTCTTAGCTTTGCTTGAATTCTCTTACGAGACACAGGATCCACAGCTGTTCTCCCATATCCCTGGCCTGGAGCTGATGTCCTGCTCCTCTTCCTGCCACGACACAACTGTCCAGGGTGTCCAGCTCCTCTTCCACTGTTCAGCAACATTGTGCCCCTCTCTTCTTCCCCTTCTTTTCTTTTTTTTGTCTTTCTTAGCAGAACTATATCCCAATCTTTCTCCTTATCACTTCTGGTCCATTCCACTCCCACCCACTAGCATTTTTCTATAGCTTACACTTGACCAGTCTTTCTCTGTTTGGAGTCTCTCCATGCTTCCACTGCCAGCTTCAGCTGTTACAGGGAATATCACTTGACCTCTTTAGCAATTTCTGTGTACTAAAGAAGGGACAGATTTACAGGAGAAAAATGAAGAGCTCTTTTCATAAAGATGCCACCTCTGACTCAAGAAGCCCCTAAATTATAAGTTGGCAAAGGCTGGGAGAATAAATGGGAAAGATAACTACATGCTGCTCCTGCTGCAGACTTGGTCCTGAGCTAGACAGCTTTTGGCGTGATCTCTGTGGCTTTTCCGGACACCATCCTTCCTTGATTTGTTCATTTGACTGGCTGCCTCAGTTTGTCCTCTGCACCCACCAACACAGCTACCCTCCCAGCTGTCTTTCAGTGAGCACCACTCTCTGCCACCTCTGTTGTCAAGTTCTGATTTTTTATTCTCCCCTTGCTGTGGCTTCCAGTTGACTTGTGCTTCTGCTTTCCCTGCTGCTCATACCCTGCATTTCCCTGGCTCCCACCAGAGGGCTGCCAACTTGCTCCGCTCCACAAGCTGCTCCCCTCATGCCAGCCAGCTTCCGCCTTTCCAAGATGTCCCGAGGAGTATTAAATAGTTGGATAGCTCAACTCTAAGGTTAATGTAAGGTCATGCTATTTTATTAATTGCAAATAATGATCAAACACACGAAAGGAAATAAGGCTTCACCGTTGCTGACTTAGCCTCTGCAAACATCCATAACAGAAGCCTGACCCATCAGACACACAGGAACTGGTAAAAAAATACGTATATGCATTTTGAAGAGCTAGTTTATTCATGACATGTGTCACAGAAGCTTTGAGTAAGTCACAAATATTTTCAAAACCAGCAAGTATGAACTTTCTGTACAGTTTGGAACCAAGAAACCAAGACCATAACCTTTCCACAGGCTTCCACTTGTGGTAACACCATCAAAGTAACTGGCTGTATGCCATATACTGCTAAGACCACTAAATTATCTAGGCTTCAGTTTCAGCCTAAGATGACTCTCATACCTTTCCTTTTTTAACTATTTTGAACTCAGGTTCTCTTTGCACTCCAGTCAAAGAGAAGTCTCTAAGTGTCTCTCTTCAGAGTCAACGCTGAGCAGTGCTCCACAGCCCTTTTCCGTGCCCCCACCAGCTGCCTTTCACACCACTGACAGTTTATTATTTGAAATCTAGTCTGACCTTGGCTTTCAGAAACATCTTCCACCCTGAGACCCTTTCTAGTTCTCTCTTCATACCTTCAGAAGGTTCTCCACAGAATATACTCTAACTTTGGCAAAGATTTCAGGTTGTTTTTCCCTCCACGTGTATCACTGCAGGAAGTGTGCCTTAGAAATGCTGACCTAAAGGCCCATGCACCTGGAATACGAAATGTACATTTTATTATTTTTTTCCTTCTTTTTCTTCATCAGAAGAAACAAATTATTTGCTCCAAAAACACGGGTCCACTGAGGATTTGCATCTACATCTCTCTACTCCAGACCTCTTTCCACTTTTGGTAACAGAAATCTCAGCTTTTCTCTATGCATGTGTACCTTATCTACAAAATGTGGCCTTTCCTTCTCAACCAACTTTTGTTTTTCATCCAGCACTCTCATTTGGCCTGCAGATCATTACGTCATCCTTCTCTTCAGCTGTGACAGGAAAACTTGCCAAGCTTACGTTCAACTTGCAGAAGGATGCAGAAGGCACAGACAAAATAATCTCTGCAGATTAAAGCAAAATAGAAAATAAAATAAAAGGGCTGAAAATAAACCTGTCTTATCTCTGAAGACCTTTCCCAGTCAATTTCTTAGCCCTATGTGAATTATCCCAGCTCCCTGTGCCTGGGATGTCAGGTTGTGCAGTCTGGCTGTTGAGTTTTCAAGTTTTCATGATCTCTTCATTTTTGCCATGCTGACGGACAACAACAAAAAGTAACCCCAAAATCCATGCCCCCAAGTGTTTATGATGGTTTGTAGATATGATGGTGTCACTATTACAATACTGTCTCACTCCTCTCTTCTGTGCCCCTGTTAACACTCTATTACAGTTACAGGCTACTCTGTCGAAGGCAGCAATTCTATTTCTAGTTTGCATTGTAGAGCCCTTCCACAGCAGTGTCCTGGTCTTTTAAACAATATTCATGACTGTGGTTTTTTTTTTCTTTATTGAAAAGCAAACATACCCAGGGCCAGCATATGCAAAAAAAGGTAGTAGTTGTAATGTTTTTATAATTTTGTAGTTTTATTATTTCAAATACTATCTGAATATTTAGATTCTTGACTAAAATTTATTATCTCACTTTATGCTTCTTCTGCCCAAGGAAATATTAATGAAAATTCTACCTTAAATAAAAGCAAAAGAGGACAAAACCACACGTATTTTGCATAAAGCATTAGAGTACAATCTTTTTAAAGACGCGATAGAAAGTGCAAGCAATTTTTTTCAGAATATTGATATATTAGAAGTACAGCCCCAAATTTTTACAAACCTCCAAAAAAAGTGACATTTTCCCATGTTTTCAGGAATCAGTCCAACTCTTATTACTGTAGAAAATACAATTAGAACCAAGCTCTCCTAAAAGCAAATTGGAATGTTTTGAAAATTATCTCCTCTCTTCTCCATAATTACACACCTCCAGATTGAGGCAAGTGTGATCTGACTGTTTTGAATTTAGGTATTTTTGTTTTGCAAAGTTTTTGGTTAAATTTCAGAATCCCTTCTGTTTTTAAGAAAGTGTTATTTAAAATGTGGCACCTCAAATAAGTTAATGCTATTAAAAACCCCAAATCAAACCCACTTTTACAGCGTACTCCATAAAGAAGAAAATTAAACAGTTTCACTACAAAACTCTAGGCGTAGCTTTTCTCCGTGATATATTGGTTTAGCACTCATTTAGGAGGTCTGTGATACATTTGCATCTTAGTTTTAACTCATGCAATGTAGCATTTCCCCAACATAATGATTTAATCACTGAAAGTTTATCTATATGTTAAGAAAATTTTACTGTGTAGTTTTGAGTCTACTCTTCCCATACGTACAAGCAAAATTCATGATTTGTAATGGTTTCTCCTCTTCCAGGTACTACATGTGACTTTGTTGACAAGCAACAAACCTCAAAACTCTCTCGGGAAAAAACAAGTCTGTTACTTACATAGCTATCACACATACATACAACTACCCAACTAGTCCAAATCCTCAGCTCACACTGATGCACATAGCACGAAAACACTACATACACAGGCAATAAACGGGACCTAAATCCACAAAGCACATAGGTCTGGCAGGCTCTGCTGTACTTTCATACACCTAGCTCAAAGGTAGAGTTCACAAACCTGCAACTGGTTCTTCTGCTTCCCAAAAGCAAGCAGAATGGGGATAAGGCCTTCTCAATGCCTCCAGTTAAAGCTGTCACTGTGCACAAGGGAATTGAACATTTGTGAGGCAGCGGGAGAAAGTCAAGGGGAAGAAGACCTTGGCTGGGCATAGGCTATCATATACCAGATGCACCAGCACGCTGTTGTCCCTGCATTCCCCATGTGCCCTGAGAATACCAGCCTGACTGAGTCATTTGGGGGACCTGCCATAGAAATGTCTCTGGCTGTGAACTCCACATATTCTTCAGTGTGAGGTATGTGCCAAGACCACATATCTTAGTAGAGCAAAGCTCGGCAGCAGTTCTGGAGATAAGCAGAAATCCTCATAAAAACTTCACAGTCTAAGGATCAAATGGCTAAAGTTGCATTTCTGTGAATTATGTAGTTGGTAATATATTGGATGCTTAAGTTGTTTTTTGAAGTTTGGTTCTCAGAGTCCGCTTTTACAACTGCTTCTGCACAAAGATGCAAAGATCTGTCTGATCAGAGTCAACTTCAGGAATAGATGTTAACATTTCTGTCTTTCTTCCTTCATCCTTATTCCAATCCACATGGTTTCCTGGCTTGTGTTTCAAATGAAAAACTAGAAAAGTAAGTATTCAAAAACACAGATTTGTTTCTTCTCTATTTCTCACTCCTTTTTCTGCCTGCAACATAATTTATCTACTTTTAAGCAATTACAGACAGTAGTGATAGTACAATCTCACAGTTTCAATTTAGAGTCAGAAGAAAAGCAAATTAATGGGATGCAAGTAAAACCTCTGAAAGACATGGGTAAGAGAGAGGGGAACAAAGGGCAGCTGGCACAAATAGGTCACAAAAATTGCATCAGCCTTAAGAGAAAAAGGACTGAGAAAGACAAACTGTACCAGTGTCAAGCTGCTAGCAATTTTAGGCAACCACTTGAACTAGCACGCTGACACTTGTAAAATAATTTTTTGAGCTCTAATATAACAAATGTGTGCCTGATATAAAATGATAACTGAAGCAAGAATATTATACTAGGACTTTCTGTATTCTGTTCACATTTTGGTAGCAGCATCCTTATGAATACATTATCATAATAGGAAGTAGAAAAGACACTAGTTTGGCCATTATTTTGTTAAATTTGGCATATAAACTATCATTGTTGATCGGTCCTCAGTTCTGCTCCCAGGAGGAGCAGCTTTGAGACTTGTCATGGGAAGATAGGCTACAAAAATGCCACAATCCATAAAGAGTAGTCCATGCCCCTTCTATTCCTATAATTTGCAGATTAAGTCTTGTAACAAAATCTGGAATCAACCCTGCAGGTTCATACACAAATTTCTCCCCATAGAATCATAGAATCACAGAAT
>NW_010103678.1:0-267 GCF_000699245.1 Pterocles gutturalis | reverse complement strand
CGAGTCCAGGTAGATGATGTCAGTTACCCTTCCCTTATCCACCAGTGCTGTGGCCCTGTCGTAGAAGGCCACCAGATTTTTCAGGCATGATTTGCCCTTGGTGAAGCCATGTTGGTTGTCACCAATCACCTCCTTGTTTTCCATGTGCCTTAGCATAGATTCCAGGAGGATTTGCTCCATCATCCTGCCAAGCAGAGGTGGGACTGACTGGCCTGTAGGTTCCCGGGTCTCCTTATTTTCCATTTCAAAAATGGGGGTTATGTTTCC
>NW_010103677.1:0-6293 GCF_000699245.1 Pterocles gutturalis | reverse complement strand
ATTTATATATATTTCTAAAAAATATAAATTTCATACAGAGAAAAAACAAAACATTTACGTGAGGCCAAGAATTATGAATTTATATTTTTAAAAAAGTTACAGTAACACAGTTTTCTATGTAAAATAGAAATTCAAGCTGCTTACTACATTATTAAGACTTCAGTTCATATTTCAGTGATACTGCATCACTTACTTTTCCATCCTCCCCTCCAGTAACTATGTATTGTCCATCTGGAGAATATGCTAATGAAACCATGCTGTTGAAATGTCCCTGCTGCTTCAGCACATAGGACTCACTTTGCCATTCCCACACCAAGAGCTGACCCAAACCTACGAACACATGAGAAGAATTAACCAGAATTATTAATACAATGAGACCCTGCAAATGCAAGCCACAAAACACATATAGACCAAAAAAATTTACAAACCTGAACATCCAAAGGCAATCCAGTCACCAGTACAGTTGATAGAAATAGAAGCTATCCTTTGGTCTGAAATACTGAAATAAGAGAATTACCCAACAAACGTGTGTTTCCATGCCTTGTGTGACAAAACTTCAAATCTAGGGATTATTTCCTCTGTTTAAGCAAGTTCTTTGGTTACTTTACTGAGTTTCTGTATGACTAACATCAAAAGCAGCATACACGTTCTTTCTTTTACTATAGTCAAAAACATCAGACATCACTGCCTTATTTAGAATGAAGAGGGTATCTGCATCCCAAAGACATACTTGCCAGCATAGAGTAAAACTCCCTATATTGAAGAAAAAAATATTTTTTTTTGTACAGGGAAATCATGCATTCTTTAGCTACTAGCATCATACAATGATGGAAAAGAACTATGGTTTTATTTTTCAACTTTGAGACAATTTACAGATAATTTTACACATAAAGAACTTTTTTTTTCAGCTATTATCTTCATTTTCTACAAAGAAACTGACAACATGAAGTCCAAAGCATTGAAGAAATCTATAGCCAACAACTAACTACTCAGGAGTTCCTCATTCAGACCTCACTTTCCCATAATAAGCGATAGAACAGATTTATATGGTATTTCAAGTCCGTGATTCTGCCTTTCCAGATAAATACTGAATAGATACTCATGTTTAAGATTTTTATGCTCGATTATTCATCCTTCACTGACAAATAAGGTGTATTCTCAGTCAGACAAGTAAACAAACCCCCCACCGCAAACGTGCCCCCTCCACACAAAATCAAACCAAAAAAAAAAAACCACAATCCCATACCTCACCTCAAGGAGTGGATCAGATTGAAATCTGGAAGCTCATGGAGGTGAAAGATTCCAGAGGCAAAACCAGTAACTAAAAGGTGTGTCTTCTTGTGATAAGCTGCAGATGTCAGATTATTAAAATCTCCCTCTTTATTGAAAAAATACCTGGCATCAAAGAAATAAGAAAAAAGTAAACAATGTGAAAGAAAAGTAGGCTGTTACAGTTGCATTTCAATATAGGCCAAACATTTTGATCAAAGTATCTTGCAATAAAACTAAAAAGCAGTAGTTCCAGGAATTGCTAAATACGTAATTTATGTAGCCAGTAAAAGCTAATTCTCTTCTTTTCCTTAACATCTACAGCTGCTACAGTGATCTGATTATTGGAAGCGACACTTGATCACGTGCAATGAAAGGGACTAAAAGGTAACCTCAGAGGAACAGCACTGTGCATTTCCTTTTGATCATCTAATGCCAATACTCTCATGAATTCACTGGCTATCCTTCTACATGTGAGTACTCTTACAAAGGAAAAAACAGAAGCAATATTCATAAATATTATACAACTGGTGAAGAAGGTTTTCTCAGTTTCTTCGTAGCTGTATTGCTTACTGTAACTAAACAGGTAAGCATCATACGATGGTAAAATAAAAGAGCAGCTGAACAATATCCAACAGTTGTATACTCCAAATTTTTTCAGTCTAGAAGAGATGTTCCCTGAGGCCAATTCCAACCTGGGTTGGGGTAGGGTACTTCTTTATACTGCCTTTACAGTCAGAGAGACTGAGAACAAAAGCCTCATGTCAGGTATTCCCAACTGGCCCCTACAAGCATCCCATCTCTCCCTCACTTCACTGACAAAAGAGATTGCCTGTGAACGTTATCCCTCTTCAAGCATAGCTAAATGCTGTGACCATCTTTGTAAGCCATGTCTCCTTTGATGCGGACAGATAGCGAGATCATTCAGGATGGCATCTCCAAGTAGTTTACCAAAGAGGCTGATGACCTATCTTTATGAAACGCTGCTGTCACCTCTTGAAGTCAACCAATCCCTTCTTGCAAGAACTCAAAGCCTCTATACTTAGTCAGAGGATACAGTACTGAAGATCTCCTCACATTTTTGAGTTTCAAACACTAAAACATACATCATAGATCAGTATTTGATATGTTAATCAGTATCTGATATGTTAAAATTCTGAAGACGAAGGGTATCGCCCTTCATATACTCGAGGCAGACATAACACGTGCTTTCCTGAAACTATTTAAAATGAGGTCTATAGTAAAGTACTAAATCCTGGGCAGAGTTTTATACTGCTTTAAATGAATGATAAAGGGTGAAAAAAGCCCAATATAGTAAATCCCCATAATAACTGTCTTTGGAAAACTTAAAATCACTTACTTCGCAACACGTGAATATTTAACTTTATGTCTAGTCTCTTGTTCATTTGGATTGGCTTTTCCGTGAATTTCTTCACCCTTCGGCTCTTCAAGAAACTCTTCATCATTGTTTGCTGCATTCTCTTCCATAGCTGCATCTTTAGGGGGCATAGGCTTCAAACCATCAAGCTCTGTATCACACTGCCACACACAGAGCGCTGCATCCTGGCTAATTGTGTACAGCTAGAACACAAACACACAAAGGTACAATTACTGTGCGATACATGTGTTGTGCTCTGCTGTCTTGTTATAAATATAGAATTGCAGAAGGGTTAAGTAATTTTGCACTCTATCATTAGGATAACATATTACTTAATCCTCTAGAAATTGAGGTGCTTTGATGTGGAAAATTCACTTGTCCTGAGAACTAGTGATTTACTTCACCTGCCCTTACATAATTTTTTAAAAGAAGGAAGGCAATTTGGTTATCAGTTGTCATTACAGCTAATTAATTTTTTTCATATTTAAAATTATAACTTTAAGTAAGCTATTTAAGCTTACTACCCTTCCAAAGTTTACTGTAAATGTTCACAGAATTTTAAACTCCCAATCACAGCAGAGGAGTTGACAGATATATTACTTACCTATTTTGTAAATTCTGACACATTATCAAAATAGTCAACATCCTTACCTACAGATAAGATTCTGCTTCAACTATTCAAACTATTCAACTTAAAATTCAAGAATGTTGCATGATTATACATACATCTAGACTGTTCTCTTCAAAAAAGCAGGCTACTATTACATCCTTATGCCCTCCAAGTGAGTAGTAGATCAAGTTTGCCCATCGTTCTGCTCCAAATACCCATGTAGACATGTCCTTGCTCCCTACTGCAAAACACCTACAAAAGAAAAGGCAATTTGAATTAAAACACTGGTTTCCAAAACTCTTCACTGTGTGAAGACACCAGTCATCACTTTAAAAGTAATTTTACACACAGAGGTTGGCAACTCTAAGGCGGATGGGATTAAATACATTCAAAAGGTCAACCATGCTCACATTCCTAAGATAGGTGTTTTCAAGCAAGAACGCATTATTGATCCCTAATACATGCACATTTTATACTTTCTAGTCTGCCTAACAATAATATTTTTTTTAAATTCAAGATAGAATCAGAAAAGCCAAAAAAAATTTTTAAAGCTAGTACAATACTTTAGAGCAAAGTAAATGGACTATAACACGCGTACAAATATTAATAATGTGCGCAGGAAGACAGTGCTTTAGTTTAACAACTCACTTGGAATCATCAGTCCAGTCGATACAAGTTGTTTCATCATATGGACCATAGTAAGTTTTGTCCAGAACAAACGCATTAAATTCTCGTTTCCTCCCAGGAGCATGGTACATAAGAGCAACATTGTCTTTTGTAATCACAAATTTCCTGTCATATGGGGAGGAAAAGAGCATATTGCACACAAAGCTGTTAAAGCAAACAACTGTTCAGTACAGCCCGCAATACAACAAAACAAAACAATGTTAAAAAGGTTTCTGCATTACTGAAGTGACAAATATAGATTTTTCTTTTTTAATTCAAAAACAAATCATTTGAAGACTGATATTATCCCCCAACTTCATGAACGCAGGTATACCTTACACATTATAAGACATAAAAATTTCAGTAAAAATCACTTAAGTTGAATAATGAAATATTTATTCTCTAATTCTCACAATAGAAGGAAAAGTTCATTCAAAACAAGACGTTCTATTTCAGCCTCTCTTCACCTCCATATATTGGCCATTTTCACAAATACAAAGCATCTGCATCCCTGTTACACATATTCTCTAATCTGGTCCTGTCGTCAGTATCTAATTCCGTAACACACAACCGTGACTCCAACTTTCAAACAAAAATTCATTCATCATCACTTTAAGTCAATCCAGCTGAGGAATGCCTAAGAAGAGGAACTCCGTACTTTTTCCTCTCACCCTTCTGACGCTTCTGTCACCACGCTTTGAATCTGTGACCATGCAGTTAAAATACAAAGGATGCAAAAAGAACGACTCAATTCAGAGACCTGCCACTTTCAGTAGCACACCCAAGTCTCCAGTGAAAGTGTGCTGCCACCAGCACCATCATGCAACCCTGCAGCACCGACTGTCCCCACCACCATGGGCTCTTTCACCTTACCTATGATACATAATAACAGTTACGACTCACAGCAAATCATCTATGTTTCTAAGAGTTCCGCTATAGACAAACGTCTCAGACACACAACTTTCCAGATAGTATCTTTTTCCAAGGCTTTGCTTTTCCTCTTTTCTTCCCCTCTTAACTTCACAGATAAAGCAACTCCAATCATCAAAAAGCCCACCCTACATTAATGAACAACGCATCACCCCCAGATTGGTCAAAATGTCTTCTTAGTTATTCTAAAGCATACACATTTTACTTACTTGCCGTCAGGGGAGAAGCTGACACTGTGAACTGGCTTATGAAAATAGAAGCGATGTATCACACATTTACCGATCAAACTGACAAGCAAGGCAGCTCCCTCTGTAAGGGCAGAAAAAGGAGGATCATGGAAATAATCCAGTTTCCAAAGAAACCATAACTCTAGCAAGCTTAGTTTATTTCCTTAAAAGGGGGCAGGAAGTACCTCCTCAGAAACTTTTCAAGATAGTGTGCTTAATATATTAAGAAGAGAAATACAATCAAAATTACAAGTCACTTTCTAAAGTCTGTAAATATTTTCTTCTTAAGTTCTGCAAATAAAGACACCCTTCCCTGAAATTCTAACACAATCTTCAAAGCAGAGCACTTCTAATTTGTGTTAAGGTTGAACGCCTAGCAATAGAGACTTTCCTCCTCAGGCTATATTTTTATTTCATTTTTCTATAAAATCAATGCCTTCTTTATGAAAGTACCTTCATCAATTAGTATGGCGAGACTTCCATCTGGAGAGAGCCCCACACACACAATATTAACCCGTGTAGCCAGTGGGAATGTCTCACACTTATTACTGCAAGAAAAAGATATAAAACAGTAAATTGGGTACAAGGATGTAGAAATAACAGTCATCTTCAGTATCACTGAAACATGTTTTGATACCTATGTTAAAGCCGCCAAACCAAGTTAGATGTAAAACCACCGCGACTTTAACTGTCACAATCCCATAAACACCAACTATGTAAGAAATGGGCTCCTGACCAGAATCCTGGCATAAGCAGTACCAGTCACAACTCTGGTCTATAGGAAAAGGCAGATAACAGTCTAAGCTTCACCACATACAAGTGACAGTACAAGACAGAAGCACACAAAGAAACCATACGGCTAAACAAAGTACAAACAATTTTTTCATAGAATCACAGAATGGCCTGGGTTGAAAAGAACCTTAAAGATCATCTAGTTTCAACCTCCTGCTGTGGGAAGGGTTGCCAACCACTAGAGCAGGCTGCCCAGGGCCCCATCCAGCCTGGCCTTGAATGCCTCCAGGGATGGGGCATTTCCTCCTCTTTTTGTTTCTAAAACACATCTTTACATACCTCTTACGCTATTCTCCCCACGGACCAATGTCCAGAAAATCTGCACCGTGCAACACCACAACAGTTATTCTACTAGGCAGGCTTCTGCCTTTTAATGCTAAGCCAGAGACTTTTCGGGCCATTTTGGGAAGGCAAGCCATTC
>NW_010103676.1:23083-24285 GCF_000699245.1 Pterocles gutturalis | reverse complement strand
ACGGGAGGCCCGGGCTCCACCTTCCCCGCTGACCGCGGCGCTTTGCTGAGGCAGCGAGAGAGCGAAATCGCCGATAAATGCAAACTTCCAAGGGTCGGATGGCGGTAAAACGGGATCAGCTCCTCGTTATGTAAATAGCCTCAATAACACAGCCGCTCACAAAGGAGCTATTATTCTTCGCAGCTCCACAGAAAACCCCCACGATGCAGAGCGAGGCTGTGTTTCAGCACACAGCAAAGGGAGCTCCAAAACCGAAGAAAAACGGCGACAATTTAGCCACCCTCTCTGCGCATTAAACTTTAAGGGCCAGCCTTGAATAACTTTCCGCAGCCTTCCTTCCCCAGCTCCGGCGGCACAGCCCGCGCTCCCAGCCGGCCGTCACATGCTCCCCGGCATCCCGGGGGCTCCGCCAGCAAACCCTCCTGGGCTACAGAGAGGCCGCCAGCCAAGTTTTCCTGTGGGTAGTGAGTTTCTCACAGGGAACCTAGTCCAGCCATTGTTTAACACAAAACTCCCAGAAACACAAAACCACACAACACTCACTACAAGGGCAAATGAAGGAAGAGTGAGAGAGTCAGAAAGTTGAAATGCCGCACGCTGTATTGCCTTTTCCTGTCTTAAAAGGCAGGCCACTTCTCTCAGCACAAGGAAATATTTTCCTTCTTCAGTATATATCCCTAAGAGAAATCATCCTGATGGTATGACAGGCATACAGCAAATTACAGAAGCAGCACGTAAAGATTTCTAAGTGGTCTGTGGCAATTCCCTGTTATGCCCCAAAGCACCAGGCTCGCAGGGAGGTGGGAGATGAAAAGGAAAACAGGCAGGACTAAGCTCACAGGCAGCTCAAACCCAAGGCAGCCTAGGTGTCCTTGAGTGTGTTGTTTGGTTTTTTTTTTGGAAAAATAAAAAGCAAACTAAAAGGACCTTTAGGAAGTGTCTCATTTACCCTTTCTCACGCTTGTGACAGAATTGTGATTGCTACACTGAGCCCAGATGAGACAAACTGCTGCTAAAATACAGCTAAAAGCTACAGACATCAATCTGTGCCTCAACCCAGAGTCACACAAAACACTGGCACAAGGTTAAAAGAAATAGGACGAGCTTCTCAGTGTCTGAAGGACTCTCCCCTTTTAAGAGGCACAGAAAATGTTTTCTCCCCATAAAAAACTCCCCCTCTTCCCCCCATCTTTTTAAATACT
>NW_010103676.1:13082-23052 GCF_000699245.1 Pterocles gutturalis | reverse complement strand
ACCCCCCCCCCCCCCCAAATTGATCTCTTGCCTTTGCCATGACTAGACCCAGCTGACAGCAGTCCAAGATTTCATCAGGACAAATTCCAGCCTCCTGCCTGCTCGTGACTCAGCAGAACCAGAGGATTTCAGGTGCGGCTTCTGGACTCCAGTGTCACAGGATATCTGGTCAGTCCTGAGGTAACCGGGCCAAGTTTTCAGCCACTTCTGTCAGGAAACCCTCTTTCCATCAACGCTGTACAAACACCAGACTGTTTCAGTGCAACAGTAACTCCCACTTTTGGGAAAGAGATTACTGGAGAAACATGAAATACCAAACAGAAAGGTTAGACAAGGCGAATTCCAGTTCAGTCGCTTTTGTGTTGACCCAGCAGTAGTTGCCCAGCCATCACCCATGCTCAGATTTTGCTGTTTGTTGCTGCTGTTTCATGAGTACTTTCAACGCTGACAATGTGACATTCAAAACAAATTGCTGAGCCCAATCTCAAGTGGTGTCCAAGATCACATCACCTTCAGGCTAGACTGCAGTCTGGTCTTCATGAAACTTGGCCTGGTAACACCCAAAACATTAGCCTGCACAGAAAATACTGGGGTTGAGATCACAACGTTCACCCATGGAACTGGCTAATTTTCTGTATCTACAATCCTCAAGCCCCTTCCTACCTTTCCCCCAAAAAATATACAGCTGTAAAGGAGAAAAAAGTCACACCAAGTTCTCTCCAGTGCCTCTGGAAGAAGTTTTCCTAAAATTCAAAGTCTTAATCCAAGTTTGACGAGCTTCAGACCACAGCACAAACCTATCTCCCTCATGATACAATTCACCTTGAAATCAAATGGAAACAGGAATTTTGACGGCCTAACAAGCAAATAATACTTAGCTGGTTTTGAAAATGCAGGATTTAAAGATGTATTTTCTTCCCACGTTTGCAATCTACACACCTGCCTCCTTAACCAGTCATACCAGTATAAAGACACCTGGTCTTCCCCAACATCATCAAAACAGCCCAGATGAGCATCCACCTGCACAGCCCACCCCAGCCCCGGGATCCCCGATTCTCACCCAGCGCAGGTCATACACCAAAGGACTCGCCCACCTTCAGATCAAAACCATAAGCGGTTGCCTTAGCTAAAATGTGAATTATATGCTATTCAATTATTTCAGGCAACATCCTGTATCGACAGAAAGGACTGTAATAAATCTAAGCTGGCCAAGTGAAGGTTAAGCAGCACCTGCTATAACAGTGAATTTAATTTTCGAAACTGTTTAGGATGCAACAGCTGCAGCGCTGCATTGGCTCACTTCCACAACCACTGCCGTCCATGCTACAAATAAAGCAGATGCTGCAAATCTACTGCTGGCAACTCTTTTCATTACTTGTGGTGTTAAAAGTCAATATAAACAGAGATGATCAAACACAGTCAAACAGCTCACTAGAGCTTCCTCCTCCTTCAAGATGCGGCTGTTCCCATTTTCACCAGTGTCCTGGGCTCACAGACACCTCTGGGCACCTGTGGTGCACAATACTTGGTGACAAGACTCTAGAGACTTGTGAGTGCCATGAAAAATCCAACCCCACAGCCCCACAGATCGCAGGTGTTGCCTAAATTCACACGCCCAGCCTCCATCACCATCTGGTGGTGCTCAGGGGACGCTGTACAATCGCAGGGGGGACAGAGCACCCCCCTTGTACCCTCCCACAGTCACAGGCTCAAGGGTAAAGCAGTGACCAAGCCGGGGGAGGACAGAGAGGTTCAGCCTGTTTCTCCACAGCGTCAGTGTGCATCTGTGAGCCTGTGTCTGCAGAGGACTTGACATATTTTAACGTTGTGCATCCAGTGTCTCGGGCATTGCAGAGAACGATAAGAAGGTAACGCTGGTAACAAAACACATCGCGGACAAACTGAGAAAAGCCTTTTCTGATTATATACAACTTCAACGTGTGTGCCAGGGCAGGGAGGACAGGGAAATCCCCTCTGCCTGCACTGCCGATGACCACTTCTCATCTATCTCTCCTGCAGATAGCAAAGGACAAACAAGCGCTTCCTTCACGACTCCCTCCACCTCCCAACAATTCCAGTTACCAAAGTCCCAAACCTTGGCATGTACACAAGACTTCTGGCAACCCAGGATTGCTAGTGTGTCCAGATGATCACCGCCACCCTCTTCTCCATGCTCAGCAGCAGGCCTACATGTCACCTATACAGGATGAGTTCTGTATATAATGAGTTGCACGTCTTTAGGCTCCCAAGCGATTACCAGTCACATAAAATTCAAAGCATGTTTTTCTGCTGCAGCTCTCACTGCCATAGGCCAGAGCTGGTGGCAAACTGGAAATAGCAGCTCTGCCATGCAGCCTTCCTTGGCATCCTCTCCATCAACCTCCTCTGGGACAGAGCCAGCGAATTCTGACCAGTTCATACTCACACCGTCATCTGCAGCAGCAGCAAACCACTCTGCAAGTGGAGCAGTATAAAAAGCGTTAGCAGGCTTACAGGTACTATTCAATCATCTTTTCCCCTGGAAATTTCAGAATAGCCAAAGTCTATGGGACATGACATGTAAACGTGAAGTTCTTCAACTCCCACACTGGCAAAGGTCCGTCTCAGCCAGTGCCACCCAAATACGAGTGCAGCCCACCCCAGTCCCATCAAGCACTGCTTGCTCTTTCCAGCACGCTCACAAACCTCACGTCAAGGGCAGGTCCTCACAGCAGGGCAAGCACCTTTAGTGCAAACAGAATCAGATCAAGTGCTTTTGCGTTTAAAACAGTTAGCTCAAAAAAAAATGCATCAAATTCCCAGCATTTCAGACGCATTGTTCTATAAGGACACCTACACAGAAGCAGAGCAGACAAATCCTTAAGTCTTTTAGCTCCAACTTATTCTGAAACGTGCAGATTCCTACAAGTACTTGAATTGTGCCTCAGTCTACCAATACAAATGCTTAGCTCTGCTCTGAAAACAAGCTGGGTTCACCAAGCAGCAGGGAAACAACTGTGCTGGTTTTAAAAAAATGAAATATTGACATATTTGCTATTATCATTAGTACCATATATCGTCTGCTAGCTGACCGACAAAGCAAGACAGCAATCCATCCATCCATCCATCCACTCCACCAGGTCTGGGAGAACTCTCTCCCAGTCTACAACAGGAAGAATCAAAATAACAGGCAACGCAAGTATTCATTACTAGCTACATACGCATGCTGTGATAACCAACTATTGACAAATATAACGCAATGCTTAAAGATTTATCTGTCTTTGAGCTTTCTTAAGACTCTCTGTTTTATACAGAAGAAACTATATGCAAAAAGAAATGCTTGTATGTATAAGTTTGGTTCAGAGTTCACCTTGCTCTCTGGGATCTGGGGAACCGTGTTAAAGCACCGACAAGCTCTTAGAACAAGAATGACAACATTTAAACATGGTTAAGTATGTCAAAAGGCAGCAACCCAGCAAGACCTGATCCTGCTCCCCACGCTGCACAAGACCTGGAGTCAAGCACTGGGGAAAGGCCAGACTGCTGCTTTTAGGGCACAGGTGATTCCCAACAGCTTTCAGCATCCATGGGCCTACACATCGGTCAGGTTCTTCCATACAGGATATGAAATCATATTAACGATTCCCATTATTCTTAAAGTACTTTAGGGAAACACGAGAAACTACCTCAACACATGGCTATGAATACAGCTACTCAGCTAAAGTCAGCATGATAAAGGCGTCCAGCGAAGGCTACGTAAGCCACACTTAAAACTGATAAAATCTGGCAAACAGCTGGAAACTAAAAATCTTTTGATTAAATTTACTTAAACTAAGTTTAAGCTATTTTAAGGCAATTTTCACCATGTCCATCCATGGGATTCCATAATTTTATGACAAAGAAAACATTAATTTTAGTTAAACTCCTCCGCAAACTACACCCTAAGGGACTAACGAATGATGACAGTGAGCAACTGAAAGAAATTAAACTTTTTCTAAACTTTCTAAAAAGAAAGCAAGCGGAGGAATTACGAAATGCATATCAAGTATTCTCAGCAACTGACCCATGACTGTGGAGATGACTCAGGAAAGCAAAAAGCATAACCTCAAAACTTTGCTGCTGCTTCATCTCTCAAGGAGTTCTGCAAAACTTCTTTGTTTTGCAGACAAAGAAAAAAAATCCTGTGTTTTTCTTTTAGAATCGCTAAGGATTTCAGGTATTATGATAAGAAATAGAAGAAAAAGTTAATATGAGATAAAGGAAGGGCAGATAAGACTTTGCTTCCAGAAATCCCTTCTACAGGACAATTCAACCACATTCTTTACAGTCCAATACACTCTGGAGGTGGAGATATCACACAAGGGCCTCTTTGGACTTTTTTAAAACATCTAATTTGCATCACGGAACCTTACTGGAAAGATTAATTTCTATCGATTTGAAATTGGTTGAAGAGTCATACATAAGGGTAATTCCATAAACAAACACATGCCAAATGAGAAAGGGGAAGTAAATTAGAGTAGCAGTGACCCGTGGTAGACCAGAAAATTCTGAGGTATGTTTACGGAGAGGTGGAGGCTGACAGCAGGAAAGCTTGCCTGCACCCCACACCGATGAGGAGGGACCTGGCTGCATTTGCGTGGTCTGCACACCCAGCCTGCTGAGCAGGATGGTGATAGAGATGATGTTTTAAAGGAATAACAACCTTGGCATAAAAGGGAAAAGGACAACTCCAACAGAGAACTTCACATTGAAGTCCTCGTAACTTTAAGGGCCATAAAGGAGGCAATCTTCAAGAAAACTTCACAAGACAGTACTCTGAAAATCTAGCAACCTGTATGAAATTGCTAACACCTTAAAATGTTAATCATCAAAATAAAACTTAAAAAAAACCTGTATCAGTGGAGAAACTGAGAAAAATCCCACAGACTTGCTAAGAACATTGTTTTACATTGCCTCTATGTCACCGATAGCAAGTTGGTGGCAAGGATGACAAATTCTTCAAATACTGAAGCATTTAAAATAATATTTTCAAAAACGAAAGGAAGGTGACCCCCTGCAAACACTTTCATTTTTGCCAATACCATTTTTTTATTCTTTCCTGAAAGATACACAGCAACACAAAACAGAATTATACACGGGACCCCACAGAAATTATGATATAAAAATTACTAAAGTAAATGCAACAGGAAAGAGGAAAACCATCACTCTTTTCTTTCAGTTCTATAAACTTTTGATTTGGGCCAGTCATGGTGGGGGGAAACGATTCTGCAGCAAAGGGAACACATCCTCATTGCTGCGCTGGTTCTGTACTCTGGGATAGTCACTTTTCCCACGGGGTGAAGGAGAACAGTCAAGTGTCTGTATGTCACAAAAATAAGAAATTGCAAACAAAAAGATTCAGAACTGGCATTCTGAGATTAAGGGCTTGACAACTAACCTCCAGTGAATCCAGCTGTGGCAGCTGATGTTACTGCTGCGACTGTCCCCTCTAAGCCTCTGCCAAAACAGCTGGCAGGAAGGAAACGCTGCCATGTCTCAACAACAGCAGTTGGTGCCAAGAAGACTGGAGTGAAAGCAGATTTAGGTAAAATACATATTCCCTTTTAGATACTGCTATAGGGAGAATAAATTCCTGCAATGGGGCAGAGCAGACAACTAGGAACAGCAGTACTGGAAAGTACCGCTGCTCAGTCTGCCACGCCTCGTCCATACAAATCCTGTGTTTCCAGATTCAATGTAAGAGGCCTCCCTACACCAGAAAATGGCTACGGTTAACCTAAGATTCAAGATTAATTTAAATAATGTAAATGACACTGGTTTAATCCTAGCAGACCGGAGTTTCTTTGTTCTACATTTTGTTGCTTGTGAATGCAATAGTATTCACATGAGTGGTTGCACCTCTGTAATTATTAAACTTTCCTAAGTAGACAAACCCTAAATGGAAAAGGTTGTCAGCCAGAGCTCCCCCCCATACACACCTCCAGACCTTGAAATTGTGTTCTGCAGGGATTTCAGAGAAAAGCCTATACCACACGCAAGGTCAGAGGGAAACAGAGCAATAAAAGGCAATAACTAGGATCAAATCCAAACCCAGAGAATTACAGTTCCCATGAGAATCCGGACAGTCCAGAGTCACGGGAAGTCGCTGAATATAGAAGGGGAATCAGCAGAATTCACTGGCACGGAGCAGTGTCCCGAAGTTACAACCAGTGGAAGGCTAACCACAAACAAGTTGCCAGGAGTAGGATTGCAACCTCCAATCCTAGAACTGGAAAAAAGATTTGTCTGTAATCCCACTAAACGCTCTCTGCCTCGCAGGTCTGGCTGTACGTCCTTTATCCATCTATTTAAGGCCCCCACGTGATGACGGCTGCCTGCCTGGCCACTCCCAGCCGGGACAAACAGCCCAGCTCCCGAGGAGACTCCGGCAGCGGCTTCCAAGGCAGACATTGCATCAGCCAGGTGTGCAGGAAGCGGCGGAGATAAAGCAGCTGTTGACGAAGGGGCTCTCGGACGGAGGCCGCTTCAGGAATCCCGTGGAAAGGACGACAGGAAGGAGAGAGACACTCCGCACACAGAACAAGCTTCATCGGCTTCAGAAAGCCTTTGTGCTGGGGCTCCGGACCTGGCCTTTCTCCCAGAGATGATGCAACACTGAAGAACAAGGTCTGTGCCAGAGAAAACTATTCACAGGCTATGCAGATGGCAATGCGGCCAAAGGATCTCGGAGCAAAACATGCCGGAGCCCATCCAGGCCCAGCGAGCCTCCCCAGGCCTCCCTCCATGCCCCCAGGATCCTCCATTTCACGTTGCCGCCTCGCTCCTAGCATGACCGCAGCTTCAGGCGGAACGAAGGACCTTACGACAGCGAGAAAGAAGCAAAAGGGGGTTTTAAAATCCTGCAAAAATCACAGCTTGTCCTCTGATCTGTTGGGAGGGAAGAGACGTGGGAGAGACGGAGCTCAAAGCCTCAAATCTCCCAGCCGGGGATCCTCCCGTCACCGCGGCTTGCCAGCGCACGCCTGAGCTCCCCAAACACGTACGGCAGCCTCGGCCCTGCTCTCACACACCAGGAAACCACGCAGGGACAGCCCAGGCAGCCATGGCAACATCACACGGTGTGGCAATTACGGAGCTGTGGCTCCCAGGCGAAGGTTCAGCCTTCCTTTCCATTCCAGGACTCGTCCTGACCCGTCCCCCGCTGCCCAAGCCATCACCAAGTGCCCTCCCAGCTCCAGCCTGGCTTCTGCTGGTTGTGACCAGCGAGTTTTGCAGCCTTGTACTTGGCCTTGAGATCATGCAAATACATTTTTCTCTGCATTGTAAGGAAGTTACTCCAAGCTTACGTCATGCTCGTGTGCCGTGTCCCAGTGGACACCAGTTTGTCCGACACGCCTCGAGTGGGAAACCAGGCTAGAAAAATACCTGCAACCTGCACCGCACACAGCGAGGCAGTCAGATACATTTACACGTTAAAATCCAATTAATTTTACACGGTTAATAAGGATTTGAGCAATCTTCCAGCCTTGTGGCAGGTTTCAAAGCCCAGCCCGCTGCACTGCCCCACCACATCCCCTTCTCAGGGACGTCTCTGTAGGAAACGCCACCAACTGCGGCACATGCCCAGTCACCAGGGCCCAGTGCACTCTTGGTCATTTAAGATGGTTTGGGGACCCCTAGAAAATTCACACATTTCCTGCAGATCTACTTTTCCCCCTCATGAAACCTGTCAGAGAGCAGAGTCCGTAGGACAGTGGTGGTCGGATTTACAGAAGGAGCCATCAGTAAACAACATATTGGACTATCAAGCTTTAAGGAAGTTTTGTAAGTTATTTTGATAAGTTTTTGGTAAAAAAACAAGATAATCAAAGACTTGCTCTCACAACCACAGAGGTAACGGTGTGACACTTACTCAGGAAGCTCCCAAGTACCCACTGCTGGCAAGAAACGCAAAGCTCAGCGGTCCAGAGAGCCACGGCCACTTTTGACTAGCCCATTTTTTGGCTAACAAGATGAAAAGCGGATAATCCAGTTGAACACACTTTCAAATGCAGATGATCAAAAATCAGCAGTCGCAAACCTGCAACTAGTGACTGAAAAAAGACAAAAGTCACTTAAAGCACATTTATTATTTCTTGCAGATAAATGAGTAATTTCTTCCTTTGAGAAGATTTTCTCTTTGAGTGCATGGCAGTGTCACCAGCTCCTTACTGCATGTGGGTGGTAACACAGGAGTACTGACATCAAACGGTTGGCCAAGAGTGCTGGTTGTAGAGCTCGCACAAAAGCGATGCTGAGCAAGTGGTTCTGTAACACATCAATAATGAAAGCTATCTGCTGCCACAGCCACTGGGTTTTCTGAATGTTGAAGTATGAGCAGAGTAATACACGGAGGACGTTTTCATCGCAAACACAACTAGGCACAGGTATGTACAACCACACGATGAAACCAAGAGGCTGAAACGCAAGAGCTCCTCACGCTGAAGAGGCTGACAACCCTCCTCCAGCAGGTCATCTCCATCAGCCTCCCAGTGCCGGGGAGAGTGGGTTGATGGCACAGCAAAGAAGGAAAGCAGGGAAGGCGGAAGATTTCTTTACGGTTAAGCCTTCACAATTTCTTTTGCGTGGAGCGCTTTGTGCAAGTAGCTCCTGCAGGCTAAGACAGACAGGGCTGTCCGGACGAGGCGAGCAGCAGGGATTGCTGCGCTGCATCTCGAAGCTGGAAGCCTTTGCTTTACGCTGTGCAGTGCCCCAACACGTTTCTGCAGTTTGCTATGCCTTCAGCCCTAAGCAAGGAAACTTGCAGTTGCTAGACAACCTCTTCCCCACCTCAGAAACAGCTCGGTTTTTGTGACAAATCTATAGGCTCAACGTTCAAAAAGCTACAGAGTTTTGCGATGCCTCTTCTTCCTTAGGACACAGACGCGTTTCCATGCTGCACAGCTGCAGGGATGAGAGCGACGGGGCTCCTCCCTGGCCAGCCGAGGAGGAGGAGAGGAGTAATGCAGCCGCGCAGGAGAAGAGGCGAGAGCAGCCCAGGTAGCTCCAGGTCCTCTTCTGCGCAGGCAAGGACGAGCACGCAGACAGGCAGGGCCGACCAGGGCTCTACCTGCACAAAGCAGCAGATTCTGAGAGCTAGCAGAGGGGAACTGAAGAGCTCTGCATGTCTGCAAAGGCACCTGGGACAGGGTAATCTATGGAAATACAGAAACTCGGCAGCCGTCGAGGGAGTGGTGGAATGGACAAACGCAAATAAAAAGTAGAAGCACGATCTGGAGCCATTACCAGACTGAGTCACGCAGCTCCCCAGGTGAATTTCCAAAAGTGAGGGAGGAGCAGAATCGCTGAAGTATTCTCGTTTGGATGGCAAGAAAACCAGCAAGTGCCATTAGAATACTGCTTCTGACAATTATTTTCTAGTATTTTAAGCACAAATAAACTTTCTGACTAAGTCCAGTTAACTTGAGAGACAGAGAATATCCTACATTCATTTAAGAATGAAACCTACCAGGAGAGCTTGTGCTTACTTTGCCTCTCTGAGGAATTGTGATCATATTGCCATTCTGCAATTTTTTAACACTGTTTCTAAAAAAGGATGAAAAAGATCTACAGACTTCTGCTGCGGTCAACTGGAATCCAGAAATGCTCATCTGAATACAGTGAGTGTACACAGTTACATCAGGGCTTCTCTGTAGAGGCTTTGAGAGAGCCTTAACCATATCTTAACCATCTGAAGCAACGCAATATGGGAAAGAACTGAGTTCCAGCAATGCAAGCCACAAAGCATTAAATGTCAGAGTTCCCTTCACATCTTAGGTGTCTTACGCACATAAGTATTCCAGCACCAGGTTAACTATTTCTCCTCTAAATTCATCTGAATTTCACGATCTTGGCTTTGACTGTGAGTGCATGTATCTGAACTTGTGCCAAGCGATGATGGCACGAAACCTTTAAACATTCTTAATCTCCAGTGTCAGGAAAGGAGTATTAT
>NW_010103676.1:0-13051 GCF_000699245.1 Pterocles gutturalis | reverse complement strand
AAAAACCCACCCCCCCCCCCCCCCCCAAGAAAAACCCCACCAAACCTCACAATATATTTTCTCCTGAAAGAAATTAGTTGAGCCTATTTTAAAAGACTAAGATGAACGTTTGCTCCTTTCCCCTCCCCTGTAAACCGTTCCAATGTTTAATTATTATCATTGCTAAGAAACTGTACTTCAAGACGGAATTTGTCTAACCTCAGTTGATACAGCTATGCCTTTGTCAGCAAATCTCACAAGTCCTTTTAGAGAAAGATCAAGTCCTCTCTCAATTGTCTTTTCAATAAGCTGAGTAAGTTGAGCTCCTTTAAGCCTCACATCATGAAGCTTATTTTCCAGTCCCTGGATCATTTCTGCAGCTGTCCTTTGAATTCTCTCCAAATACACTGGCATTCTTCTTGAAGCATGGAAATCAAAATTCAATTCCAGTATCAGTCTCAATGTTGCTGTGTTTATAAAATTACTTATTTTTGCTTCACATTCCTTCCCCCCACTTTTTTTTCCTCCTCAAAATGCCCAAGAATCACATTAATCCTTTTGAATAAAATACTGGCCCAAGTACCATGTAGAGGCAACTAGCTGTAAAGACCTTAAGACCCTCTGAGCTACTACTTTCCAAAATGCTGTTTCACAGTGCATAGGTGGGTTTGCAGTTTTGCTAACAAATGCATCACCTTGCAACTGGATGGATTCGTATCTTTTATCGAAACATGGCCAAACAATCCAGACCTCTCCCTAAACATACTTTATTATCCCACTAGTGTCTCTCTGACAGAAGCTTTATCAAATTTTTTATGCTATCCAGAAAAAAAAGATTCTAAAGAGCAGTACATTGAAAGCTGACTTAATCTCACAACCTTCTGCTGTGTCCTTTCCAAGTTACAATCCCAGATCTCCACTGTTAACGCAGTTTCTCCAGCACAACCATTTCTACTGTCAGAGTACCCTGCCTCCTTCCTCCTAACTCTTGCACTCTCCACCCAAAACCTGCCTGCCCCCCACGCCTACACCCAGTCCAGCTTCCACAGAACCAGAGAATAATCCAGGTGGGAAGGGACCACTGAAGGTAACTGACTGAAACCCCCTCCTCTCCCCACAGCAGGGCCAACTTGGATCAGGTTGCTCACGGCTTTGCCCACTTCTTCTCCAGGGCCACTAAGCGTTTGCGTAACTATGCATTTTAAGGCCAAAAATAACCTTCTGATGGTCTGACTTTCCACCTAACAAAGACTGGAAAATCTCACCTAGTCATTTCTACACTTGGCATCGCAGCTTACAAATGAGCTAGACCATGTTTGTCAAGCACAGCCTAAAAAACAGGGTATGGATTAACCACGATTCTTTGGGGGAGATTTAAAATCCCGCAACAGACTGCAGCCCAGAGGTCCCCAGGCAGCGTCAACCCAAGCCATTAAGTCTTCACAGTGAGCACAGTACATCTGTAGTTCTTATGAAAAAAAGTGTAGAACTTATTTTTAAAAATAAAACTACATCAAACACTTTCTCAGAAGCCTTTGAAGAACGCTTCAAACTACCCAAGTGAAGCTGCAGCCTTAACTACCCCTCCGAAGGAGACTGCTCTTCCGCTGCGTACGCAGGTGACTATAGATGTTCGCTTCCCCACCGTTTCATTAAACATGTGTTAGTGGCAAATGTACTGATATAATTTTAAATGTTATCTTCCACGTCCACAGCGGTAAGATTTATCAGCACCTATCTTTATCTATACGTTTATTTAACAGCACACTCACAGGACCTGTTTCCTTGACTACCTAAGGAAGGAATGTCCATCATCCCTTAACTAGCACGGAGTATCTTCCAACTCACACAGGCCAGCTCCTACAAAGCTTACCAGGCCTTGCTTCAGTCACTAAAAAGAATCTCCCCCACCCCTCCAAAAACCCCGTAATTATATAAACAAAGGACTAATGTGGACATGTATTTATCCATACAAAAGCATGTCATAATAGTCAAGTTATCCCCCTTCCTCAGGGAATAGCTGTGTGAAATCAAAGCGACTGAGAGCAGGGCTGGATTTAATGTAACAGCATGAACTACTACACCGAAATTAGAGATGTTAGCCGGGATCCTGTGATCCTCTCACCTTACATTCTTCCCTAAGCATCAATTTTTGGCCCTGTCAGAGATGAACAAAACCTTCAGTCTGACTTGGGAGAGCCACTCTTGTTCTCAAATTACATTCTCTGCTCTCCTGTCTGGGATTACTGCTGCTGTATTCCCTGCCAACAGCAGAGGATCTCTTTAAACCTGGAAAAATTGTGGAACAGAATAAAAAAAAAAAAAAATCCCATCACATGAGTAAATGAGGCTTGACAGCATGATGGATGCTGCAGGTTCACAAGTATGAAGGCGCTCCTCAGAAGATGGCTTGCGCCTGTTACAGCTTCACATAAGCAGAAAAGATGCTGATTTGCCGCATTCAGGAGGGAGATGCTCAACTGTTTAGATTGGACACATTTTATGTAAGACTGAAGATGACTAAGTCACAGCTGGACAGATTATGTTCTAGAAGAAAGCTATGCGCTCCTCCTCCCTGTACCTTAAACACCAGCATTTCCCAGTCTGCATCTTTTCTCCTTTCCCTTTCAAACACAAGACACTGAATTATCCGCCCCCCCCCCAAAAAAAAAAATAGTCAGAAAATATTCAGGGCAATGTGCTTTACCCAAGAGGAATTTCACATGCACCAGTCATCCTAGGGCTAATTTGATTTTGTCATTATGGAAAAACTGAGAACTACCAAGACCTCAGCTGTGTGACAGTTGGACAGGAGAATTATCTCAGCGCAGGAGGAAAACAGCACAGACAGGAATTATCCTCTTTAATAATGCAGATAGACTTTGTATGCACTACGCATCCAAACAGAGTTTGCCAAGATACTCTGAAAGCCCCTTATCAGTCCTGATGGCTACAAATCACCAGCAACATTGTTCTTAACCCAGACTGTCCTGTAGCATCACAAAGCTAGTACCATGCGGGAAATACACCCTGGATCATACTGCCACGCTTCCCCGCAACTACTCACCCAGATTTTTTCACCTGTATCCACTACACAAGGCACTGCCCACCACACCTATTAACACCAATACCAAAACCACCGATTGCTGTACTGAAAAAGAAGCCAAAGGTATAAACAGAAGCAACACATGGGCAGAGGTGAGGACTGGCGTGGGCGAGACAGCTACCTAACAAAGTCCAGGAGAAGCAATTTGCACCACTAGACCAGGAGTCAAAAAAAAAAAATCCATGTTTTACCTCCACACTGCCTATAAGATGTCCTATGCAAGCTTATCTGTTTTTGTGCCTTAATCTTCCTATCAGTAAAATCAGAATACTACTTCTGAGCTGTCACACGCAGTGTTCTGAGCCATGCACGTGAAAGCTGGAGCTCCATCAACAGATGGAACCAGGACTGCCCTTGCAGAATTTCCACTTGAACTTTTGCATGGAAAAAAACACCTGGAAAAAAACCTGAAATCACTGTGGCCACTTCACTTGTTTCATTCACGGTCAGTACAGGCTGAGGACCCGCGCACACAACCCGGGGAAGCAGCGGCAGCCTCCCCAAAAGCAGGGATGATCAGTTTAACCGGAGAGATTTCAACCTAAGCTAAATTACACCTTCTCAATAGTAACACAACTCCATAGCAAATCCCACTGTTCAAAATGAATTTTTACGTTTTAAACCCACATACCATCTCAGGAACAACGACCTTTCTTAACAACTTAGGTAATCTTGTTATACAACACGCTGAAAAGTTTCCATCATTTTTCAAATACACGTCAAGGCCGTTTATTTCCTCCCTCTCAAACCTTCTCTTCACGTAAAAACTGAAAATATCAGAATTCCTTGCAAATGTTGCCCCAACACAGTGACTCTCATGGGAACAGCCTACTTCACTATCGCTCAGAAAAAGGAGCATCTGAAAATGCGACACTGGAAGAGCAACGGAAAGCTACAAACTTTGCTCACGAGAACAACCTGCTCCTAGATCACCCCCATCCATCTTCGCTGTGTGATATGGTTTTTTAAAAACCAAGGAATTTTCAGTCAAGGGATTTCACCAAAAGGATCCTGGTTACATTTTCATACAGTTCTGCAAAAAACAGAGAAGTTACATGAACATTTGGACATGTAATTTCATTCTCCTTGCTCCTTCAAGGTCCTCTTCTCCACGTGCGATTCAAACAATTTCTGCTGACTGGTTTCGAGCTGACAGTCCCAAGCTGCGTCCAAAAAAGGCCTAACTCATGACTGCAGGTTTCAATGTATAGTCTCACTTTCAGAATATGCTAGTGCTTTAGTCTTTATTAATTTATTACTTCTATCTGCGTACGCAAGACTCAGAAATACGGCAGCAGGAAACAGGAACTACGACACATGAATTTCACTCTTACATTCTCTGGTTCTCCAAGAGCATGCGGGGAAAGCCTTTTCCCAGTTTGTGAATTTTTCATCTTCTTACAAATTCTATTCCTGAACTTTTCCTAAAGGATACTCTGAACCCACAGTGGCCAAAGGGAATCCACCAAACACTGGACTTGGGCAGACAGATAGAAGCAGTGCTGTGCTCGGCTTCTTCAGCTTCTCCGACGGACCCACACTGTGCTCCAAGTGTTCCAGGAGCTATTTCCGCTCTTCTAGCAGCACTAACGGTGACTTCCATAGGTGTGTGAAGGATGCCGCCACCTTAGGACTTTGGCATCCAAGTGCCTCCCACGTCGGGCAGAGCACCCAAGAACAGCCTCTCCGAACAGCACCAACGCGGGGCAGCGTTAAGGTATTTCCTCGTCTCACAAGTCCTAGTTCTAACCTCAGCAGAGATCTTCCTCCTGAGAAGACACCTACCTAAAGAAACAGATTTGGGATGGCACACCCCAAAATACAGTGTATATTAAATAGCAAAACTTTCCACCTTGTGCCCAGCCACCGTCAGATAAAGGATGTGTCCCAGCCCTGGGTGCTCATCTGGGGGCACGGGCAGGGAAGGGACACAGCCATCCACCTGAAGTACATCGGAGCTCTACCTATATGTCACCCTACTGCTCAGCCAGCTATTCAGCTGCCTCACTGCAAAGTCAAAGCAACTGCTATGGGCCATGAAGCACAACACAGCAAATACAACCTGCTTAGTTCCTTTATTGCAACGTGGTTGATTTGGGGCTATTTGTGAAGATTTTCATTAACTAAAAGATTACCCTCACAACAGACGAGATTTCTTGCTTATGAGACATAGTGCTCCGGCCCAACAGGAATGTTTTACACAGCGATATGCACGTGTCATGACACACTAACAGTTAAATAACTTTATTCAAACTCAAGAAGCCAAAATGCTGCCCCAAGTCCTACTAGACCAAATAGTCTCACTAGGTAAGAAATTAAAAGCCTCAACTCCCAGGGAGCAGACGGTGCAGCACACACTGGGATTTGCAGGACATGGCCAGTTGCTCTATTTCAAACATATGCTGCTGTAACCAAGTCTTCCATATTAAAAGAAAAAGGATTCAAGTTTCTGCTGCAACTGGCCTTGGCTGAATTAAATTTTTGCGTTGTTCCAGTTGTACCCATGTCTATACACATTTTCAGCAAAGCCTGACGGAATTTATGTTATGGGTTTTTACTACTACATTTTTTATAATTTGATTGATAATGCATCTTCAGTAATTCATCATTTTCTGCCTGCCTGGATATCTCATAAGTTATAACAACTGGCAAGTAAATGCAGAATAACTTTCTAGTTATCATGTTAAAAAAAAAGGGATAGGGAATATTGTGCAGTACATTAATTTACACAGATTTGTAATAATTGTATACTAATTAACATTTTGCCATCTTTTGAAATGAGACTTCACCTCAGCTCTCTGCTGTATTTACTTTCTGCAAAAATATACCTACAAGAACTCACTATTTTGAAACAGCTCAGCACCACGGGTAGGTTGTAACACCATTCCCCCATCACAGATCAAGCCTACATGAAAACTAACATCTGACCAGCTTCCCGAGCAAACAAGAACAGATGAAGGAAAGACTACACAGCCAATATTCAAGCAGAAAATTAAATGTTAATCTAAAGAAAGTACTCTAGGCACAGCAGCCAAAGGCACAAACCCACAGCGTGTCGCAGATGGAGCTACCATCCACTGCGTGGGGAGCACTCTCGGGTCCAGGGGACAGCCTGAGCTGGCCTCACTGTGTGCAGCCACCAAAAGGTGGGGACCCTGCTTCCCTTCTCCAGTCCCCACCCGTATGCTCTCCCCTATTTATTTTGTGAGGGCTCTGGATGCTTGTCAAATCTCTTGGTGAGCCAACTCAGTTCACTATCTTGGCAAAAAAAATAATCCAGCAAAAACCAAAACATAAAATAAGCCCAACATAGCTTTCTGCTAGGTTAGCAAGCTGAAGGAGTTCAGAAAGGGGATCCAGCGAGAAGCAGAGCTGGCAAACGGAAAAGGCAGAACTCCCCGTTAGGTTGGAGAGGAAGGGGGAGCAAAACTTCCCCCATTCAGCAGCAGAGCTGTTGGATGTACTCAGCTGTCTCGTGTAACTTCACCCGGAGTAACCCCACTCGCAGGGTGCAGTTCTGCAATAGTTTCAAGCTGACTTCAGCTGGCACAGCGTCAGCCTCCCCAACCCTTCCTGCACTGGTGCTAACCTGACCCCACAGGCCAACAGCTCAGGCAGAAGCCAGCAGAAAACTCTTACTTCCAAAAATGAAATGCACTTGTTTTCATCATGGTAGCCCTCCTGAATAGATCACTGCTGGAGCAGGCATGTGCCAGAACAGAGCAGGAAGGAAAGCAGCACTGGGGCAGCAGCACGTCAGGTCAGCGGGAATTGCCACGGAACTGTATCACTGGCGTGCACCAAAAACCTGCACAAAGCTGTGCAAAGAACATGCAGTGCGTCACAAACACCCATTCCAGTTTAACACACCAATTTCCATATAGGAGCAAACCCTGAGGTGGATATTAGAACTGCACAACAAAGCGAGTTTGTGGCAAGATTAGAACCTGACTTTCACCCTGTAAGCATCCTTGTTCCCTATTAACCTCCAGGACATCCTGAACCCCAACACCCTTGAAATTCATGAAACTGCAAGAGAACTTAGAAAGCTGTTCTCTACAGTCAAGCAGCCCCTATTTAACTTGATCAAGCAGTCGTCTTCTCTTCAAAGGTTCACTGTAGCTGTATTTATACAGGAAGCTTCCAGATCTTTGCTGTAGCAAAAGTTAATCTACAGCCACATTACTGAAAGCATTCTTGCAGCATGATTGTAAGTTATTCCAACCTAATGCCACCAAAACACAGGAAATAATTTGTTTTAGTGTCTTTAGTTAAAGGCCACATGAATGCAAAAGGCTCACATATTCTTCCAAGGATCTATAAATTGATACTGCAACTCAGGTTGAGACACGCTAACTATTTTAAGGGCTGCACGCTGAACCCCCCAGGGCACTTCAGTTTCCTAAAATCACTGGTTCTCAAACTTTTCCCAGTCTATTCCTTCCTGCCTACAAGCAAGGAGACATTCTCACCTCCTCACTCTCTCCAATAAAAACATTTGAGAATTGCTCCTTGGGCGCAGCTTCCACAACAGCATCCTGAAGAGGTACCAGTCCTAGAGAGCGACCAAGAGCACTGCCAGAGGGATGTCGTTTGGGCAGAGGCACAGCTGGGAAACAAGGCTACACTGAAAAATACCCCCCTGCTCCCACCCTCTGCACTACCTGGAGCTGTGATGAGAAGTCTCAGCCTTTCTGGTCCCATCCTCCTACCAGCTACCACCTCTGCAGCCCCCATATTCTGCTCCCAGGAGCAAGCTGCACCTTTCCCTCCTCCAGTCTGAGCAACGCGGTCTGACACGGGCTTCCTTATCCAAATATTTCCATGCAACGCAATCCTCAAAAATCCTCTGGCCACTTATTTTCATGATTCAAAGTCTATGCAAAACCAAGAGACTGCATTATCTGACACTGACAAACTAAAACACCAAACTGCATCCTGGTTTTTTTTTTTTTTTTAATAACTAAATCATCATCAGCAGGCATGTTCTGTTACTAAGTTTGATGGCGGGATCTCACACTCCTTCCCTTATCAACGACTTGCATTTCAAACCGCTCAAAGTCAAGAGGATTCTTCTCAGTATCAGAACCTCAAACTGTTTTCTGGGCTGCTGGCACCATCACTGAAAAAGTTTTGTCCCGTGAATCAACAAGGCTGCAGAAGAAAACCCTGGGATGAGCTCCGTAAGGACAACAGGCACAAAGCCTGAGTCACTAAATGAGCAGCTACCAAATCCAGACAATATCTGCTTGTCAATGTGTATGATTGCAATTGTAATCCCGCTCTAAATATGAACACATCAAAAGCACTGTGACCTTTCTACTCTGAAATTACTTTGAAATATTTCAGGGCTTAAGCATTTTGGTTTTAAAACTAACTCACATTCTGTCTCAAAAGGCTGCTTGTAAGTCAAAAAAATAACCAAGCTTGTTTAGAACAGGATGAATAAGCAAAAAAGTTTGCTGCCTTGAAAACTGCACACATCTGACTGCTTGGGATACCTCCGCTTTGCTAAACTTAGCCCTTCTGTGACCCCTGGGGAGGAATGCAAGACCTGTCTACGTTATCAAGTTTATAAGGATTAAACTTTAGCATAAACAACAGATCAACTTCTAAACTGCACTCTAAAAGCCAAATTCCTGACTATTTCTCAATGCCACTCTTCTATGTTCCTCCCTCTTCGTTCCCCCTTTTTTCTTCATGTTTGGTGAATGTGGGACTATTAGATTCCTGACCACAAAAGAAATGACTTCTCCTGCTCACTAAAAGCTTGCCACTCCAACTGCTGACAAGTCCTCCCACATTTTTCCACCTTGAAGCCTGAGCACATCAGTATGCTCTTCTGAGTATTTCCCATATTGCTCATTAAAATGATTGGGGTTTGTGTGCGCTTGGTAGGAGGGGGGAAAAAAAAAAAACTCACAAAGAAAGTTTTTCTTTCTCAAATTTATTATTCAAAAATACAATTTGTTTGTTCTACTGTTTAAGCACTTAAATTAGATTTAAGGATCAGAAAGTTGCAGATTTACAATTTAAACAACAATATTGATGCTCCTGTAGGGCTTGTGGCAACAAAAACTAGTGTTAGGGCTATTATTCACTGCAGATTTCTTCTTTTGGGCTACAGCTTTTCAAGTTCAGACTCATCGGTTGAAGTGAGGGAAAAATCCCTTTAGCTATTTTTGTTACAGGAAAATAATACTTCACCACTAGCTCACGCAGGGGGGAAGGGGAACGATGAACAAGAATCTCCTGCTTTGTCGTGTAGATCATCCTCCAAGACAAAGAGCATCTTTACTAATTAAAGAAGAAAAAAAAATTTAAACTAGGAGCAGTTGAAAAACTGTTTCTCAGCACGCTCAGGGGGCATTAGCTGCGATTTCAGCAGCTTAGCAAGTCCCACCCCTGCGAGAGCTCGGCGGGGAGGCCAGGAGCACTGCACATTCTCCCTCTGCAGCAGGGACAGGGGCCGCCGCTTGGCTCATTTGCTACAGGAATACTGGAAAATTGCCACCAAAATAGCAAATCCTGTGGAGAAAAAAAAAAAAACCCAAACCAAACAAACCCCAAAAACCAACCAACCAAACCAAGAAACCCCCAGAAGCTTCAATAAGGAATTAAGAAAAAAGTGGAAAAACTCCCCTCAGCTCCCACAGTTTCAGGATGTTGAACTCTTGCTGAATTACAGTCTGGGGCTTTTTCCACGATCAAAATAAGCAAAAGGTTTAGGCTGAGACAGATTTATACAAAACTGTCTCGAACAATGTAAGTGCAAACTTACTGTGCACTAACTCTTGCCACAAGTCAGTTGTGGATGCCAAAGACTGGCTGTAGAATCTGTAACAGCTTTAACATCTGTAGCTTTTTTTATTACTATTTGGAAAAGAAAAAAAAACTAAATAAGACAAGTAAAATGTAAAAAAGTCTTTATTTTAAAATCAAATAGCAGCTTAAGTTTCATAGGGGCAACTGAGGCTTAATATCTCACATACATTTAAACGTACACTTAACGCTTTCAGCTGAAGTACTGCTACTACATCTTGTATATATAAAAAAACCTACGCCTATTGCAACCTTTTTTATATACTGCACATAGCACGACATTCCACTGGCAAGATTTCAGAGTCACACACGCAAGCAGCACCAGAGTGAGAACACAAATGTGCATCTGTAATACAGGAATATTGCCATGAGAACAATAATTTTTGAAGTTTCAAACCTCTGAGCACTCATTATGTTTGTTTTACTATTGCCAAAATAGATAGAAACATTTTTATCTCATCACATCATTCAAAACAAGTTTGTAACACAGTCTATCACCCAAAATGGGAGAAAGACTAGACTGGTCAGACTAATAAATTACATGGCTGGGACATCCCACATTTAGTTCTCCCTCGCATGCTTCACACCTGGAAGTTTGAATTTGAAATGTGGGGGTTTTGCTGTTTTTCTTGGGTTTTTTTTAAATTTCAGGGAACATCTGGAAAATTTACATCAGCCCTTGTTGCTGTATCCCCCCAGCCCTTAAAGAGTGTAAACTGCTGCACCCTCTGAGATGCCAGTTCAATGCCACCTCCTTCCTGTGGGTTTTTTCAACTCTGACCTATTACCTTTCAAAATAAGATCTGGGTGTAACTGAGTCCTCTTTCTAAAAAGAGATTTAAATGTACGTGGGATTTCACTGCCTCACCTTGGGGTGGTGAAATCGCAGACAACATCAGCTAAGGATATTACTTTCAGGTCACTTGGGATATGACAGTAAAAGGAAAAGCCAGGGCCCTGCCAAAGCCGTGCCAGTTATTCAACAGGATGCGAGGCAGCGGATTAATTCCCCATTATAACATACAGAGACACTACCAACAGCACACAGAGAGGCTGTAAGCAATGATTAAGGGGCCATGAAGATCACTTGCTGTATTTTATTAAACCAAGGAGATAGTTTTCTTACTCACAAAATCCTAAATTCATTACTGCTGTCCTGTCACTCCGTGCTACGCAGCAGATACCACGTCCAGCCCCAGTGACGGACGCATTTTAGGTGGGTTAAAAGGTGCTCACCTCACCTTACGAAACAATTGTGCTACAGATCCTCAAATTTAAGAGCAACTCGGAGTTTGGCATCTATCCCACGATTGCTGACAGTCAAGCAGATTTAAGGGCATATTTTCATCTTCCTCACATTGTTCTGGTCCTGGAATTCTTGCTTCAAGCTCACAGTAATGCTGAGTTTGGTAATTCAGGCCAGGGCAATGGGGTCCTCATTATAGGTGTTAGTTTACAAAGATGGCAGTTGTTCTCTAATGCTAATGTATTCCCTTTTCCCATACTGCATACCTCAACGAACAGTTTCATCTTTAACAAATGCTCTGGAACACACCGATAGCTCCAAGACACCGATACAATATCAGACAGACAGCGGTCAGTGCCAAATGGTTAGTTAAGCAGATAAGAAAGGCACTCATTCTTCCTAAAAAAAAAAAAAAAAAAAAAGGAAGCTATTGCAGTCAAGTAGATGAGTGTGGGGATAGAAGCTGGCAGATTCCACAATACAGAGTCACGTCAAAAATGGCCTCCTGCAAACTGTTCCTTCATGAAGCATTTGAGTCAACCGAAAGAGAGGAATCTTCCCTCATTGTTCACAGGAGGTTTCACCTCCCTATTCCACAGCAGAGCAGCATTTTCTATACGTTTTGACATACAACTGCCTCAGAAGCGCAGAGGATAAATTCTACTGTGCAGCAGAGGGAAACTCCTCTCCTGGATTTCTGTTTGCAGTCCCAAAGTTGAGCCAGGCCTTTATTTTGACTGTTCCCTGGTCTGTGAATGGAAAATCCCTTCTCAGCACTAGCAGGCTGGTGTCTGCTGCACACACCCACTGCACACAGCAGAAATTCCAGTCAATAAGGCAAGTGGGGCCCAGGCGATGGAAGGGGAGGAAGGAGACATACAAACAATAAGAAAAGCATCTGGCTCTGTTACTGGCTGGAAAGGAGACTGGAGTTCAAAAGAGACATGACTGCAGCCTTCACTGAAGAGGAAGATCATATCAATTCTCACTGTCCTACTTCTCACATGGACCAAAATATCTGCAAAGGGTAACCCGGGGTTTCCAGCCCACGCTTTTAACACGATTCCATTAACTCAACGGCAGTGATGAAACCCACCTTGGAGGCTTTTGTCTCACCAGACCAAAACATAGCCCCCACTTCTGCTTTGGACCCGTGGAAATGGCCACAAAAGTAAAAGCCCTTTGCTGAAGGTGAGCCAGCCATCTCTCCATCACCACACTAATGGAGGCTGCTCTGCTGTCCTTCCCTGGAGATAGCAGCCAAGTCTACTGAAGCTTCTCTCATAGCAACCAGAGCTCCAGAGCCAACAGCAGCTGCTGTCACTGCCTTCAACGCTTACCCACAGGATCCAGAGCAAAGCAACACCCTCCTCCCTGCACCTCTAGAGCAAAAAAAAAAAAAACACCACACAGAAGGCTGGCGACAAGATGACTTCCTGGGTCAACCACAAGAGGAAAAAAAAAAAAAATCCTAGTATTTCCTATCCAAGTGAAAAGGGGAATCTCCTGTTCCTACTGAAGAAATAGGAAATTCCTTTTCTGGGTTTAGGTTTTGCCTTACAGCAGCAACACCCAGACACGGTGGGGGGAACCCATCCAAAATCCACCCTGTACCACCACGAAACACCAAGTTCCTCGAGACCCAGCTGCAGCCTTTACACCATGCCATGGGGGGTGCCCCCCCCCCCGCCGGGTCCAGCCGTACCTCCAGTGTTCCCATTACACACCCACAGCACCCCCGCAGTCCCTCACAACCCCCCTTAAAAAAAACCCACCCGGGGATCTCAGCTCCTGGCAGAGGAGGAGGGGACAGGGCCGGGAGGGGGCTGTGACCCCCCCACGGTGCTCCCCCATTTCCCCGCTCCCGCGGGGCCACACGCGGCCTCGCTCCCCGCCTC
>NW_010103675.1:1985-7112 GCF_000699245.1 Pterocles gutturalis | reverse complement strand
TCTCTCTGGGCAGGGAGCCCTTCCCTTCCCGGGGCCGTTGTGGGCAGCTCTGAGCGTGACAAGCAACAGCAGAGCGCAGTGGGAGCCCTTCCCCTTTTTTCCTGCTGTGGAGCTCCTCTGGGAGGCTTTCCTCAAAACTCAGGAGTCTTGCGTGGCTGGAAGTCTCCTGGTGTCTGCGCTGAGGGATGTAAAACCTCGTCCAGCCTGGAGCTGGGACAGGGAGCTGTGAGCTGGGGCAGGGAGCTGGGACCTGGACTTGCCTGTCACTGGTGTGTGCTGGTAGGAAGGAGCATTCGCTGCAGGTCCTGCTGCTACAGAGGGGTAGAGACGGCTGCTAAGGATGTGGCTGAGTCAGGAAGGAAGATAAAAGAGAGCAAGTAAGAGGTAAAAACGGACACTTTCTCTGTCGGTGTCAGAGCAGGACTGGGGGAGGCAATCTGCCTGCAGTGGGACCGTGTCTGTGGCTCGTTAAACACTCGGATTGCCGTCTCCCAGCCAGGTGAAAGTCGTGAGGCTCCGGGAGCACGGGTGTGGGGTGTTCCCGTGTGGCTTCCACCTCTTGGGCCCTTCTAGCTCGAAGCCATTGGAAGCACAAGCCCTGGAAATACTGAGATGCAAATTGGAGGACGATTAAACCAAACCCAAACCACATATCCCAGGGCCCCTTAAACTGGGGCTGGAAGCAAAAGCCCTGAAAGAGGATTTGGTGTAAGTGTTTAACTCAGAGCGGCCTTCTCCAGTGGGGTTAAGTTGATTTATCACGTTAAGATCAATTAACTCCAAACAAAGCGTAAAGAAGATTATGCGTTTCTTGGTGCAGCTCTGGATGAAAGTACAGGTGAAAGACGGGAGCGCTCGGACTCTGATCTCGGTTTTCCCCGCACTCTGTCCGCCTCCTCGCTGGCCACAGAGAGCTGTCTGCCCCCTGGGTCTCTCTGCTCTTCAGAGCACCCTTGCAGTAGCTAGGAAGTTAAATTCCTCTTCCTGGCAGCCCTCCGCTTGTTCCATTAGGTGATTTCTGAGTCTCTCTCTTCTCCCTCCTGCATTTTTAATCTAGGCAGGGCTGTTACGCAGAGCAAGGAGCTTTAAAAGCAACCGGAGGGCGGCAGCATCCCCTGGGGAGGCCCAGGGAACATAATGGTCAAGTTCTGCTGCTGAACTGGTTCTGGCTGGGAGCCCCCAGCACGGGGGAGGATCAGAGCTCCCCAGTTGCACCGCTGAGCAAAGTGACTCATGTCACATTTGGCTCCTTCTCTCACCTCCTTCCCCAGGGGAAGGATCATGTGCGCTGGAGCATGCGGTTGTTTTTTTTTCTTTTTTGGTAGGTTCCCCTCGCCCTCCCCCTTACAGCTCAAATTGGAAACAGCAGCAGCCTGACCCAACACCAGCGAGAGCTCGATTACTCGCAGACATCTTGCAGCGGGGTCTGGGTCTCTTGCTGTCTATCCTGAAAATCTCCGCTGTTATTAACGCTTTCTGTACTCTCCGGGCGGAATCGGGTGGCTGGAGTCTGGCAGAAAATACCTACAAACCGGTGGAGCCAGATTTTTTCAAAGTGTGGTTTGTGGCTCAACCCCTCCCCATGTCCCAGCTAAAATTAGCTCCGTCGTCTTTAGAAGAGCTTTGCTTCACATCTGAGCGGATAAATAAAGGCCGGGTTTCCAGCGCTGCCTGACGCTTGGCAGCTCTCGTGGCCTAAAAGGCGAGACTCCAGGAACGGGGGAACAGGTGAAGGGTTGCTTCACCTCTGCCATCGGGCAGCTGCGTCCCTCGGGAGCCTGGGCTGTGACAGGCGAAGTCCTGCGCTGTTGGCTCATCCCAGGGGCTCCAAAACGTCTTGCAAGCAATCCTGCAGAGGAGGTGGAACCAGGATACAGGACGTACTTGGTCTTCCAGCACCCCCTGACGAGTGTTCCTGGTCTGCAGGCACACAGTGTGTCTGTGGCGCGGGGGGATTCTGTCTCGGAGGGGTTCCACTGGCTGCACTGAGCATTTATTGGCCGGGAGGGGAATTATCTTGCTGCCCCCGCCTTCCTCCAAGCCCTGGCGCTGTGTTCATGGTGTTGTTGCGGAACAGGAATGACTGCAGGAGCACGGAATGGTGCAGCATGTTAACTGACACAGTCCAGCAGGACCTGGGAGCGCCGGAGGGATGCGGTGGAGGAAGCAGCTGGTGCGATGGGAGCGTGCGAGCAGCTTGCGGTGGGGCTGAGCCGGGAAAGCTGGGGAGCGTGGGGGGCACCAGGCACCTCTGCAGCTCTCTGAGGTGCCACTGATGCTTTTCAGCCCCCGGCTCCCACTGGGAGAAGGGGAAGGGGTGTTAGGGAGGGGTGTGAGGGAGAGCAGTCGCAGTGCAGACACAAAACCCAGCCAGGTGGGGAGATGGGGTACTGAGTGTGCTGCTTGTTCGGGTGAGTTGGGAAAGAGCCGGAGAGAAGTGGTGTGTCTGTCTGTGGTGCTCGTGGGAGACTCACTGAGGTGGCAGCTGGGGAATGGGTCTGATCTATGCGGGGGAAGAGCAGGTTTCAGCAGGGTCCTGGTGTGGGCTGGCTGCTTCCCCTGCCTGGATGTCCCAGCTGAGCTCGTGCTGGGAGCACGGGGTAGAGGGAGGCCTGTAGGAGAAGGAAGCTGGGATAAAACCAGGCTTTTCTCCTCCCCCCAGCTCCCCTGGCATTTCAGTGCAGACCTGCCCATGCAGAGGGTGGGTGCTTCCACCCTGTCCCCCTCCTGCATCGCCGCTCTGGCTCTGCAGGAACAAACCGGGGATGCGGAGTACCCGGGAGACCCCGATGTGTCAATCTTGTCTGATTAAATCCCTTTTTCTCCATACAGATGTTTCCTGCTGGGCTCTGGCTGTAGGATGTTGGAGAACCGAGAGGAAGTAAGACTCTTTCTGTCATGGGTTTTGTCTATTCCTGGCTGGGGTTTGGCAGCGCTGGAGCGGGTGGTCTGGGCTGAGCACTGTGTCGAGGGGTGAGGGTCCATGGGGCAGAGCTGTGGGGCCGCTGGTGGGATGCTAAAGGCTGGAGGTGTCTGCGCTGCCCCTGGGGCAGGGTGGCTGGACAATCTGGTGTGGTTGTGGGTTCCTGTCCTCGGGAGCCCCTCTGAGCCCTGCCTCCCACGCTCAGGCAGTCTTTGTGCCGTAGGAGCTGACGACGGTGCGTGTTCAGGACCCGCGGGTGCAGAACGAAGGCTCCTGGAACTCCTATGTGGATTATAAAATCTTCCTTCACGTGAGTTGCGACTGAGGGACAGGGGCGAGCTGCAGAGCTTGGTTGTGCCGTACGCGTGGCTCATGAGCGGAGTTCTCTGGCCACGTCTGGCTGTGCCAAGCGGGGATGGAAGGAGCCGTGAAGGGGGAAGGCTCAGCACCCCATCCCTCCTTCTGTGCGGGTCCGAGAGCCAATTTCTCCCCTGGAGCCTGCTCAGGTTTTCTGGGTGCTTTCAGCTCCCCCAATACCCAGTGCTTTGGGGAGATCCCTTAGTCACTGAGCTCAGGGGTCTGCTCAGATCCTGTCCTCCTCCACCTTTCTGCCCCTCAGTCATGTGGATTTTTTCCATGGTGGGTTTTTGGTTTGGTTTTTTTTTTTTTGCAGACAAACAGCAAGGCGTTTACTGCCAAGACCTCATGCGTGCGGCGCTGGTACCGTGAATTCGTGTGGCTGAGGCGGCAGCTCCAGAAGAATGCTGGCTTGGTGTAAGTGTGCTGCCTTCTCCCTCCTTTCCTGCTCCTGTACCTGTTTCTCATTGCCCTGGGAGACCCCCGTGAACTCAGAACGGGTGGGGATAGAAGCTCCAGACACGGACACGGGATACCTGAGCTCCTGGGATCCAGCCCTGCTCAAAGCAGGGTCCTGGCTGCTGCTGCCTTTGTGGCCCCGTGTCTCCTTGCTTCGGCGCTGGGGTGATCCGCTGCCTGTGCTCTGCCTGCAGGCCTGTCCCAGAGCTGCCGGGGAAATCCACCTTCTTCGTGGGCAGCACGGATGAGTTCATCGAGAAGCGGAGGCAGGGGCTGCAGCAGTTCCTGGAGAAGTGAGTAAAGCATTTGTGAGGGCTGGGTGGAGGGAGAGGACACTCTGCTCCGCTCTTGCTTAGAAGCTGCTGGCTGTGAGGTGGCAATAGATCCGCGGTGGTCACCGGGGTGGTGTGGGGCTGTTGGTGGGGCAGGGCTCAGCGTGCTCTGTGCTCCTGCCTCACCCACCCTCCTCTCTCTGTGCGCAGGGTTGTGCAGAACGTGGTCCTCCTCTCCGACAGCCGCCTGCACCTTTTCCTGCAGAGCCAGCTCTCGGTCCCTGAGATAGAGACGTGCGTGCAAGGCCAGGGCTCGCAGACGGTGACGGAAGCCATCCTGCACTACGCCATGTCCAACTGCGGCTGGGTGCAGGAGGAGGAGAGCCGCCCTGCGCTGCTGCCGGGAGGGGACCCACGTGGCAGGTAACGCAGGCGGGGGAGGGCAGGGGCGGCTCGGTGCTGGCTGGAGCAGACCTGGTTCCCGGAGCTCCCCTTGTCAGTGCCTGCAGCTGTGGGGCTGGCTACAGCCTCGTCCAAAAGAGTTGGTGTCTGTGTGAGGGACTTCACAGCCTCTGCTGTGAGATCGGAGGAGCTGCCAGGCTTTCCAGAGACCCCTGGATGTTCTTGAGCTTTCTTTCCCATCCTTGTTGGAGTTGTTTGAGGGAATAAAGTTGAGCACGTGTTTCCCAGCGCTGCTCACCAAATAGGCAGGATTCCTGGGGCTCAGGCGATCGGAGCTGGATGTCTTGGGCTGTCACCAGGCTGCCTGGGAGGGTGACCTGTCCTGGCCGTGGCCAAGGCTTAGCAGAAAAGAGCTCGAGTCTCTCTTAAGCTGAGATTTACAAAGGTCTTCGGCCACTTTCCTCCCTTAATCTTTGGGGAGCGAGGAGCCTTTGGAGGCTTTCAGAGCTCAGGCTTTCTGTGCGTCTTGCCTTTGTCCTCGCAGCGTGAGCGGGTTCTGCAATTCCTTGTGCCCATCAGAGCTTCAGAGTGCTTGCTGCCTGCTGGGGGATTAATTTGGCATCTCCCCGTGGGGTGGCTGCCCGCCCTGCAGCCAGGCGAGGGTTTTCTGCACCCAGGGAGGCAGCTGACCTGGTGGGAGAGGAGGGCATCCTC
>NW_010103675.1:0-1953 GCF_000699245.1 Pterocles gutturalis | reverse complement strand
GAGGCTGAACAAGCCCAGACATCGCCTGCATGTTTGAGTCCCGGCAGGCGCGGGGTCCCTGGCAGCGATGCTGGGGGTCCTCCTGCCCCTCGTGTGAGGTATTTCCCTGACTGTGAGGCCGTGTCTGGCCTTCTGCACCACCCAGCACCCGTGTTTCTTCATCTTGGTTTTCAAATAGCAGGAAGAGAGAGGTGTCTGGACTCCAGCGAGAGACCCGTTTTTAAATAGAGCGCTTCTGGTTTAAGGAAGGGGTTTGAGGGAGCGCAGCAGCCCGGGCTCAGGGGTAGGTACCCAGGCAGTGCGGCTTTGTGCGTCCCTCTTGGTGTCTTGCCTCGCGCTGGTGGCACTCTCCCCGCTTTCCTGCTCGGGGCTTGATGGCGGAGGTGATGCTCCCTGGAGGCTGAGGGCTGCGGTGGGGCTGTGCGGAGGGGAAGCAGCCCCCGCTGCGCAGAAGGGGTTGTGCTGAGGAGGCAGCGGTTGACATGGAGACAGGCGGGGACCTTCGGGCCCTACATCTTCCCCGGATTCCTTCTCCGCTCTGACCTGTTCTCTCTTTCCAGCTGCGCCGGCTTGGGAAGCCCGCGGGATCCGAGCTGCCTGGAGACCTTCCCGTACTGGAGCGACTTCGGCATGGACGACACGCACTCGGACAGTCCGGATGAGCCAGCTGAGCCCTTGGGCGGACGGCGTGAGATGCAATAAACGGCTCTAGCGACCTCGCCTGCCTTCCCCGGGACCTGCACCCCTTGCTGGAAGAGGGACCGCTGCTGAGCCGGAGGGATGCCCAGGCTGGCAGGACTGGGGCTGAACTGGGAACATGGCCTTGTCCTGGGCTTTGTGGTGTCCAGGGCTCACGTACTCTCTCCCTGCTGACTCTCGACTGTCCTTGATGTCCCCAGGCAGCGTGTTCGTATCACTCTTCTCTTTGCAGAAGAGGTCTAGTGGTTAGTGAAACCTGTGTTTGTTGTTCCCATGGCCTTTGCTCCCTGGAGGGGTAGCAGGGTGAGGTGACAGTGCCCGTGGGGTGACAGTGCCAGCGCGGCTCCGTGTGCTTGGCACATCCCAGGGCAGGGTGGGATCCACGGGCTCCCATCCAGCACAACGGAGGAAGGTTTTCCTTCTGGGACCAGGGGCTGGCCGCTGCCTGGCGGCTCTCTCCAGTTTATTCCCCCCCTGTGCTGCGGAAGCTGCGTTTCCCCAGTACCAGCCGTGCTGCGCAGCTCTCAGGGAGGGAGGTCTCAGCTGCACGGAGCTGGAGCCCAACACCTGAGGCCACCTGGCAGAGCTCACCCTGCAGCTGGGACAGACGGGGCTGAGCTTCCCCCGGGAGCACGGGGCAGGGAGTGAGCGGGTGGGGAGCAGTGTGTCCCTCCTGCCCTTTTGAGGGGATATCCCTTCCAGCTGCTGCAGGAGAGCAAACCTCCTTCCTTGCACACCGGTGGCCATGCACAGGGGGGGAGCAGGGGGGCTCACAGCCAGAATCTAATTCAGTGGGAAAGAAGGAGCATGTAAGCTGCCTGGGAGTTGGTGTCCGGCAGCACTTGGGCTCTGGCTCCTCCTGGTGCCTCTCCCCCCTGTGCTCTCCTGCACCTTTTCCTTCCACTCTCAGCACTGGTGAAGGCAGAGCCGACGTGCTCTGACTTGAAATAAAAACCAAGTAGAAGAAACACGCTGCTTGCTGGCAATGTCTGTCCTCGCTGCGTGGGCGGAGGGAGCTGAGCCCAGGCTGAGCTAATTGCAGAGACCTGGCTTTGGGGAAAAGGGGGGTTATTGCACCTCACCCCCCTGGCGCTCGAGCTGCCGAAACCGGCGCTGACCCTGCCCTGGACAGCAGCAAGGTCCCTGCGGCCAGCCCCAGGGTGGTGGCAGGGGACAGGCAGGGCTTGGGGGGGGTCCCACCTCGGCTCTGAAGGGAGTTTTGCGATGCTGGGCCTGGCTGTGGGGGGGGGTCTC
>NW_010103674.1:0-2002 GCF_000699245.1 Pterocles gutturalis | reverse complement strand
CTGTGAGGGGAAGATGGGAGGCTGTGAGGAGAAGGCGGGCGGCTGTGAGGAGAAGGCGGGCTGCAGCGAGCGACGGTACCGAGAAAGCGGCCGAACAGCCCGGAGGTACCGGGAGGGTGGGCCGGCCGCCGTGAAGGAGGCAGGGCGGAGGGTGGCCCCGAGGGCGGGGTCGGCAGGCACTGCCTGTCCCTGTCCCCGGCGGGGAGCTGGCGATAGTCGCGATAGTCGTGTGCGGGCTGAGGCCCTGTCAGGGGGAGCCGGCGGGGTTTATTCGGTTTTCTGCTGGTTTATGTGTTTGTGGAGCACCCTGAGTGGGGCTGATGTCCAAGCTGGCCAGGCAATAAGCATGTTTTTTCCCTCCCCTGCTTGTTCTGCGTGAGAAAGGGAAGGTTTTTCCCGTAGGAAACCTTTTCTCTGCGTAAGGCTGTCGTAAGGCTGTGTGGTGGCTTGACTGGGTGCCCAGCCCAGAAGGCGAAGCCAGCAGTGCCCTGTGTGTCAGGGCAGCCTCAGAAGGAAGCCTTCATGTGGGACATGGTGGCAGCAGGAAGGACAGGGAAAAGGTCAGGATGGCTCTGCAGAGGAGTGTTTTCCAAGCCCTGTAGCAGACAGGACTCATCCCTGGCAAGTGACAGGCCAGCCAGGTTCCATGATGTGTCTGGGGGCAAATCCAAGTCCTCTTAGCATTCCTCACTGTAATTCCTGAGGGAGTGAAGCGTGCCTTTGGTGTCATGAGGAGAGGAATGATCAGACTTTCTGCTCTGCAGTTGCACAAGGGCTGGGAGTTGGCTGTGGAGGTGAGACAGATGTGGAGGCCAGTGTCATCCCTGCTGCTGCTGTCTGGGCTGTCTGACCTGACAGCTCTTGCCCGCTGCCGTTGGTCTTACCCTGCGCTCTGGCCCTGGAGGTGATGAACTCTTCGGCACAGGGCTGGTCTCATCATGTGCTTGTAATGTCTGGCAGAAAGGGGCCTTGCATTGACTTGTGACATCTTGAAGCAAAGGTAGGAAATTATAGTCTATTCTTCTTTTTTTACTTTTCACTTGGCTTTTTAAGGTCTTCATGTCCTTGGTGAGGTCTTAGATACACTCATTTATTTCTCAGGATGTCAGGATGGCTGTTTTGGTGCTTTGAAAAAGCTATAGGTGCTAAGGCAATGCAAATAGCAAAGGCAGCAAGCCCTTTTCAGGTGTTAAGCTCTGTAACCATTTGTTCTTTCTAGTGAAGTAGCATTAAGTGTTTTCTGATGTGCCTCACAACAGTATGTAACCTTGTTGTGTCTCACTGAAATTTGATGTTCAACTGGATGATGAACCTTGGAACTAACATTTCTTTGTCATACCTAACGAAGAGTGTGTGGAATGGGAAGGAGGAGAAAAATACATGGCATTTGATGAAAAAAAAATGGAGTAGCAGCTTTTCTTGCAGGTTTTTTTCTATCTTTGAGTTTCCTGGGTCACTTTTAATTGAATGTTCCTGTCACATTTTCAGTAGAGAGATCTGTGCAGCAGGTTGAAGAAGCTGCCGCACAGAAATTTAGAACAAGAACCACCCTTCCACTTGTCCAGTATTTCACTTTGCACCCTCTTATTTGATGTATTGGTGTAAAGCACATCAAATGCATATCTACATGAGTTTGTACATTGTTTTTTTGAGAATATTTCCCTCTGCTGGCAGCATTGATGGTGAGGACCAGCATGAGGATGCCAGGTGGGGGTTGAGCCTGTCGGTGGCAGAAGTGTCACCTGCTGCACACATGAGCAGGAACTCGTGCCAGCTCTTCTCAAAGTCATTGTGTTTTGGTGTGTATTCATGGACTTACATTTCCCCTGGTCATGGTAGATGATTTACAGGAGCGCAGAGAGGAGGCTGCTCTCCAGCAGGCAATTTAGATGCTGCGTGACTTTGCTTTCTGAAGGGTCTTATTTCCCTTGAACTGTGGAGGTTTCCATGACTTTCAGTGGCAGCTCAGCCTGTGAGCCAAGGTGAAATGCGGTTGTGAGCT
>NW_010103673.1:1377-1610 GCF_000699245.1 Pterocles gutturalis | reverse complement strand
TTGCCTTGGGCTTGAGCAGCCACCAAAGAGACTGGAGCGATGGGATCTCCACAAAGCAAAGCCCCACCACAGTGGGTCCATGATGGCATTCCTCACGGGAAGGGGAAGTGTGGCTCCCACCTTGGACCGTGAGCTGGGCTACACCAGCATCACCATGCTGTGTCCTGCAAATCATCTCCTGCATGCTGCACATCCCCATCCCGTGCAGCTTCCCCTGGGCTCTGTATGCCCAC
>NW_010103673.1:637-839 GCF_000699245.1 Pterocles gutturalis | reverse complement strand
ACCTGTGCCAAGAGCTGCACAAACCCCACATGCATTGTTCCCATCTCCCAGGGGCCAGCAGCATCCAGCAGCCCAGCCAGGCCCTGCTCCAGAACAGGCGATGAGCGCTGTCAGGTCACAGCATCGCCAGGCATGAGTTGTACCACCACATCCCCTGCAGCCGCCCATCCTGGGGGAGCACGATGGCTGAGCCCCCAGCCAG
>NW_010103673.1:0-568 GCF_000699245.1 Pterocles gutturalis | reverse complement strand
CCGCGCTGCAGCAGCACCGTCTCTGCTCGGGGGGCCCAGCCTGCGCACGCCAGAAGCCGGACTGACCCATGTCAGAGGTGATTAATTTATCAGGCTTTTGGCACCCACCGCTCCCCGCCAGAAAAACAATATCCCAAATTCCAGGCCCTCCCGCCCAGCAGATGTGTCTGCGGCGAGGGCAACCGTTCCAGCCCGTCTCGCAGAAGCCGCCGCGGGGATGCAGCACCCGGAGCTCCCGCGCCGCCGCCCCATCCCCGCTGTTCATCTGCGGAAAAATCTCCCCTGGGAGCCAAACCGGGGGCTTTGCACTGTGCTGCCATCCTGGGGGGTCCGGCCTCTCGCCCTGGGTAGGTGTCTGCTGCCAAGCCACTGAGAACCAGGATGGATACACGGCCAGGGAAGGATGCTGGTTTGCTGCCCTGCCGAGCCCTCGCATCCCAGGGGGAGTGGCACCGTCCTGTCCTGGTGCTCCCCAGCCCACGGAGCTGCTTGGCAGCAGGGAGCGTGGCTGTGTTTAACCAAACAGGCACTGATGAAGGGTTAATTAAACTGGCGTTAATCTGTATCA
>NW_010103672.1:396-1687 GCF_000699245.1 Pterocles gutturalis | reverse complement strand
CCTCTTCAACGCCACCAGCGTCCCCTCCCACGGGGACAGGGCTAAGGGGCAAAGCCCTTCCCAGCCTCAAGACCATCCCGCCCTGCCTTGGGTCCCACCGCGCCCAGCTCCGCAGCCTGCCTTCGCCCTCCTGCCGCAGCAAAATCATCCCAAATCACCCCAGGAATGGCGAGGGAGGGAGCTGGGGGCCAGGCAGGGACCCTCCTCCCCTTGGCTGGCTGCTCCTTGGGCAGCTGAACACCAGGAAGGGGGAAAAGAATGATTAAAAAAATAGATGTCTCCAAAATAAGAATACTAATAAAACCCTGCACCTGCCAGAAAGTGCCTGCAAACTTCATCTCTCTCTGCTGCCCGGTTCCCATCCCAGCTCCACACCCTGGGGCCAATGCAGCTAGTGAAAGGCATGGATAGAATCAGGCAACCAGCAGCCCCCAGTACCATCGTCTCCACATTTTTTCTGGTGCTGAGGTTACACTCACAGGTCCGTAGGTTCCTGGGTCTTGCTCTCGCCCTTCTTGCCCACTGGAATAACGCTGGCCAGCTTCCAGTCAGCAGGACCTCCCCACACTCCCCAGACCTTTGCTAGATGCTGGACAGGGGTCGTGCCGGAACATGCGCCAGCTCCCTCAGCACACGGGGGTGAAGCCCCTCAGGCCCCCCGCCCTTGGGAACACTCGGCTGCTCCGGCTGCTCCCTGGCAAGTTCAGTGGCCACCAAGAGGCTGAGAATTGGCTCAGAAGTAAAGGCTCAGTCTTCCTTTGTCAAGTCTCCTCTTTAGAGTCAAAGGCCGCCTTGTCCGTGGCCAAAGCCTCGTTTGCAGGGCCCAAAGCATCATTTCTAGGGTCCAACCAGTCGTTTCTAGGATCCAAGCTGCATCTGGACTGTCCAAACCCTCAGTTTCACAGGTCAAACACCTCTTTTAGGTCTCACAGCCTCACCGTCACGTCCCACCACTTGGATTCTAGCATTGAAAGCCTCCCTTTTGCTCCCAAAGTCTCATCTTGAGGGTGCAAACCCTCACCTGTAAGTTCCAAATCCCTCTGTTAAGCTTCCGAGACTCATTGGAAGAACCCAGAGCATCATTTTTAAGGCCCAAAGTCTCCCTGGGAAGCTCCAAAGCCTCAGCTTCGCGCTCCAAAGCCTCATCTTTAGGGTCTACGGGCTCAGTTTCAGGGTGCAAAGCCTCCTTTGAGACTCCAAAGCCACAGCTGGAGTTCCCAGACCCTCTGGCAGCAGATGCAGCTCTCCAGGTCTCAGCCTGCAGAGAGTGCTGGCGGGGTCCTGGCGGGGG
>NW_010103672.1:0-292 GCF_000699245.1 Pterocles gutturalis | reverse complement strand
AGAGGAGCAAGAGACACCCAGGGTGTTCTCGGAGAGCAGGCAGCTCCAGGAGTCCCTGTCCCCCACGGCAGCACGGTTGCTGGAGAGCTTTGTGCCATGTCCAATGGCAGATCCTAACGCTGTAGAGGAAGACTGGAAACTGGGCACTTCTTGGAGGAGGAGGAAGGCTCTCACTCCAGCCATCCAGCCATCCATCCAGCCAGCCATCCATTCATCCATCCAGCCCAGCACTCCAGGCATGAGACGCGTTCTACCCAGTCCAGCAGTCCGCGGGATGTCCCAGCTCTGGGAA
>NW_010103671.1:0-13749 GCF_000699245.1 Pterocles gutturalis | reverse complement strand
CCCGCCCCAGTGTGGGTTGGCAGTGGGAATGCCAAAGCCTCCTGTCTAGGAACTTGCCCTGGCCGGGGACACCCAGCAGCTGCTCGGGGCAAGTCGGGGGGGATTTAGGGAGACCTCTGCGTGGGTCCTGTCTGCAAGTCATCCCACAGGAACTGTCTGCTTCCTGACAGGGTGGGCAGCAATGTCTTCACGCGCAAACGTACTCTGAAAGGAAAGATTCTTGACGGTTTGTCCCCATCCTGTGAGGACGCGGCTTCACCCGCCCCATGACTGCACTAAGGCTGCAGCCCAGCCCCCCAAAGCAAGAAAAACCAGCCTCTCACATTAAAAAAAAAAAACAAAAACATGTCAGCTGTGGTCATCTTTTTTAAAAACTGCCATCGCTCCTGCTCTGAGTCAGCTTCTGTCCCCATGAGTACTTCTGCAGAGGGGAGGTCTTGCCACTATCTGCTGGCCACCACTGCCCTTCCCCAAGGACATCTGGATCCCTCCCAATTTCCCCCATGCATCTCTCTGGCTCATTTCCCACCTCATCCTAACTTGAACTTCCACCATGCACCGTCACTCCTCACCTGCCTGATGGTGGGAGAGGTGGCATCAGCATCCTGAATCCAGCCGCCTTCCTTGCAGTGCCTTCATAAGGAGAAATAGACGTGAAATATTGGTAAAGTGCTTCCTTCGCACTGCATGGCACCCAAAGTAAAATGTGCACAATCAAAGCCCCCAACCCATCCCATCCTGTCCCTCTATGTTAAAACCAGGCATTTCACCCTTCTCTGACACTGTGTTTGGGCAGTGCCTCTACAGACACTCGCCAAGCTTAGTCAGTTCTTTCAATGCAAGGTTTTTAGCAGGTCCATGAGTGAATACGAAACCTCTTTGCAGAAGCATTACAAACATAACCCACCCCTGGGGATGCCAGCACACTAGCTGTACAGTCTGTCCAGGCAGGCCCAGCTCCAGAGAGGCTGGTGCAGGCTGCCCTGTGTGATGAGGAGTGGTGGCCACCACCTCCCTGGCACCTCAAACAGGGCGGCTTGTCCCTGCCAAAAAGCGCAGAAAGGCAGGGGCTGGTGTCCGGCCAAAAGGATGGAGGGTGTCATCCAGGGCAAGAGCAAGAGATACCTCAGGGGGAATTTCTCAGGTACCCATGACAAGCACGTGAGTCTGGGACCATAAAAGGTGACAAGGAGGAGTGATGTGTTAGGAGAGGAGAGGTTTCTGCTCACCCCAGCCTTTGGGGCCATCTGGACCAGAGGGAGAAGTGCTGAGCAACAGCTGCAGTGGGGTCCTGGGGTGTGCCAGGGCTCGTGATGGGCACCAAGCGGTGCTGCCCCAGGGTGGGACTCCCCCCCACCAGTACTCATAATGCAACCCTGCTGTCATCCAGTGCCCAGACACTGCTGTCCTGGGGGTGGCATGTGTGTATACAGCTGAACCCCATCTTAATTTTTAGTTGCCTACTGCCCCATGCCTTGCTCCAAGCACTGGAGCAATCTGAGAAGCAGCCCAAGAATGCAGAGACAGTGCACACTCTGTTTTGCACATCCAAAGCCCATAAGAGCAGCAAATATAAGGAAGAGGTGCAAACACAAGGCTGGCTATCATGCCAGGTGCATGAAGCAAACACACTCGCTTAGACCCAAGTAACCTCTGTGGTTCCTTCTTCCCCTAATTGTTGTAAAAGCAAAAGCAGCCAAATTAGCAGTTGATATCCAGGAGATGCTGGGGAAATATTGCTGATAAAGCAGAAGGCAGGGCAAGCTTTCCCTCCCATGCACCGCTGCTGCCACTGCTGCTTGCCTCTGCCAGGGATGCCCTGGCGCCACGGGGCTGACACCCTGGTCAGGCAGCGGCACCAGCAAAGCAGGGAGCAGCTAAATGTTTAAACAGGTAATAATTTCCAGGCTGCACGCACAGGAGGTAGATTCCCAAGAAATGTAGTTGATGCTTTCCAGGCTGCTATAAGGGCCTTAAAAAAAAAAAAAAAAATCTGTGCCCCTGCCTCTCTGCACAGCCGTGCTCATCCCTGCATTCCTCCGGCTCTGCCCAGGTCACACAGACCTCCTCACCTCTCCTGTCCTGTCCTGGGCACCCTGCCACCCAGCCACCCTCCCGGTGGCTGCCAGCCCAACACCCGCCGTGCCCACAGAGCTCTGGTTACAGCCCTATAAAGGGAGCTGAGCCGAGCGCCTCGCAGCCCCACGGCCATGGGGAGCAGTGCTTTCGCCCTGGTCCTTGCCCTGGCCCTGGCAGCGCACGTCACCCCGGTGGAGAGGAAGGTATGGGGAGGGGTGGCACCCTGCTAGACCCCAAAGGCTGGAGCCTGGGGCTGTGGTGCTCAGCAGGGAGCTGGTGCTGGGATGCTGGTGCTGGTGGGACCAACATCATGCAGTGCTGGGGGGAGTGGCGGAGAGGCTGGGAGGGAAGGACTGCTCCTGCAAGGATGCTCTTCACTGTGGGAATCTACCCAGAGACAGGCAAACAGCCGTGGCCAGAGAAACCCTGTTTCCCACCAAGCGTGCAGGGCAAGCAGCACACCCTCTGCTTTAGCTGGGGGAGGACTTCCTCTCCTCTGGGTGCGAGCAGCAGAGTCCAGAGCGGTGGCTGGGCTGAAAGAAATCAGTGCCAAGGGTGTGATGCTCTTGCTGAGGCGGTGACGCCCTCACCGAGGTGGTGATGCCAGTGGCACCAGCTTCACACAGGGTCCAAGGTACACCCTCCAGTGCTGCAGGCATCCCCGGGCAGAGCCAAGGTGGTGGGGTGGAAGTAGGATGTCCCCCTGCCTGGCCAGGCACCCCAAGCCACAGCACTGGCCTTGCAGTGCCTTCTCTCCGGGTCATGGCGGAGCGATGCCGGATGCCGGATGGTCGTGTCTGTCCTCGGCAAGGACGGAAGCTTCTCCGGTTCCTACCTGCCGGGGCCTGCTGCTGGCAACTTTGAAATCCTCACCTCGCCACTGGAGGGGTCCCAGCAGGACGCGGGGCTGGTTCTGCAGCCCACCTTCTCCTTCACCGTGCACTGGCGGCTCCGAGGTAGGGAGGAGGGGGCCATCACCCTGCAGCAGGGATGGCAGTGGGATGTAGGTGGGGTGGCTTGCGTCTCACCACCCTGACTCACACCACCTCGGACCCTTCCAGACTCAGAGGCAAGCTGGACAACTGTCTTCCTGGGCCAGTGCTATGTGGGCACCAACGGGGAGGAGACCCTGCACACCCTGTGGCTCCTGAGAGAGGCAGCCCACAGCGCCTCTGAGGATTGGAAAGGCACGCGGTGAGTGCCAGGTCCCAGCCACCGCTGCATGAAGCTTTCCTGTACCCTGGGCTGAAGAAGGGAGAAATCCCATGGCATGAGGCATGGCAGGACTGGGAGGGTGAAATGGGTTTGTCAGTGGTGATGAGCAGGGGCTAAGGGGCAACCCTGTGACCTGGCCAGCCCTGCATCCCCAGTGTGCCCCAGCACAGGTGACCACAGGACAGGGTCCGGCCCCAGCTGCACCCCACTGGGACTCTCCTTGCAGTCTCCCCAACAGGGAGAGAGCAGGACACCATGCCAGCACCTGGCACAGCTGCCACTGCAGGGTGTCAGAGTGCAGGGTGTCAGAGTGCAGGGTGTCAGAGCCAGGGGCATCAGCACCCAGAGAGGCAGTGGGGAACACTGTGCCCTCCTTCGGGTGTCCCCTCTGTGCCCTCCACCACAGCATAGGTTACCCTGGCTGAGTGAACCACAGTGATTTGGGGTTTCCTACAGGATTGGCACCAGGATTTTCACCCGGATAAAATAACAGCTAGCGGGGAAATCCAAGAGACCCAGGACCGCAAAGAGACAGCACCTTCCCCAGCCAGGCTCTGCCCGTGCTGCATTTCAGCAGCTCTCAGACCGCAGGTTCATGCTTTCCCAGGCACATTCAGCCTGGCATGAAGGCTGGGCACCAGGTGCAAAATAAAGAGTTTCTGTGAGGAAGTGGGGCTTGGCTCTGGTTTCTGCCCTGCCTCAAACCCACAGGGTTTGTCTTGCCCCGCAGCCACCCTCCCACGGGGAAGCTTTGTGCAGTATCACTGAGGGCAGGAGGGTCCCTGGGGATGGGGGCTGTCCCAGGTCCCCTCCCTGGCACTGTGCAGCAGTGCTGCACCTGAAAATCTGCTGCTGTTCTGGGGTTAACTGGTTCCTTGGGCTTCCTCCAAAAGGTTCCCAGCGGTGTGGGGAAAACCAGGCTGTGACCAGGAGGTGGGATGAGGCACAGCCTGGGTGGGAGGCTGTGGGCAGCATGTCCCAGGGCTGCAGGGCAGGCTCCAGGCAGAACCTTCCCCATGCAAGCAGAGCAGAGGAAGTTTCTCAGGCACCCAAACACGGGGCAGCTACAAATGGCTTTTGCAGAGCCGGCAGCCTCCTGTTCCCAGCCCCAGCGGATGCACTGCAGTGGCCAGCTGCCAACAGCCCCAGGGATGGAGAAAGCTCCCAGAGAGCCTGTCCCAAGAGAGACCCCTCAGCATGGACATGTCCCCTGAGCAATGCACCTGTGGTGGTCTCCAGCCAAGCCCATGATGCACCACACGTCACCAGGGAAAGGGAAGAGGGGAAGGACGCATCTGGCACTGGCTGGGGTTTTTTGGGCATCCCAGACCAACCTCTTTTCTTTCTGCCTCAGACACCTTGCCAAAGTGGTCCTGACAAGACTGGCTCCCTTGGGGGTTCAGCAGCCCTGGCGCTGAGATGCCCAGTTTTGGGAGCTGGGGGAAAGCAGTGGCTTCATCACTGTATTTCCAGCTGCTCTTTTAACTGGGTGCTCAGATTTCTGGTGGTTTTTCTATTTCCACCAATATCCAGCAGCTGGTGCTAGTGGATAAAAATAGGATGCATGCTGATGCAGCGTTTAGGTTTCCTTTGCAAAGGAGGATATGTCTTACTCCTGCTAGTGACTGAAATTCCCACCTTTGCAAGAAACCCTGGTTCCTTCAAAAAGAATCAAAACCTGATTCCTCTAAAGCCGTGAGGAATCAGCCACACAGCCCAGGCCCCCCATGGGGGCAAATTCCATTTCATGCTTTCATGACTTCCACTGTGTCACTACTGTGGAAAGGAGATGGCACTACTGACATTCAGGGAGTCACCAAGAAAAAAAAGAGAGGGTTTCCATTCAGCAACACCTACACAGGACTTGCCCTGGGCTGAGCAGAATATTTTGCCCTGAAAAGCTAATTCGTCTGGTCTGTCGGCGTGCTCCCGTGGTGATGAAGGCACTTGCTGGGACACTCATGGGATATGGGTCGACCTTGGGAATAACAGAGGGAACATGGTGGGGAGGGCAAGCAGCAGCCATAACGCTGACCTCAGCCAGAGTGCGAGGCTGAGCATGCCTTCAAGCAGCGCCGATGCACACACAGCCTGCGCTCCGATCCCTGCATCCTGCAAGGGAAATAGACTTCGTGCAGTGTCTGCAGCAAGGAGGAGGGCTGCAGAAATACCAGACTCCTCCTCTTCCTCTCCCTGATGGGAATAAGGTGCAAGCTTCAAGCCTCAGGACTCATTCCAGGAATTTTTATCATTGCTGCCCTTTAACCCAATGAGTGAGGCCCAGGCTGGGTTTCCTTCCTCTTGCTGGCTCAGAGCTGGCCACTGTGGGACCAGCATGAGCACATAGGAAGTGATGAAAAAGAGCAGCCCTGGGACAGCATGGGCTGAAACTGCAGAGCAGCTGTCCTCAAAATTCCCAGTGCAGACATGTCCTCACTGTAGTGCAGGGACCAGCTCTGGCCTGTGCAATACCCCAGCCTCTGCCGCAAGCTTTCCCCATGGAAGGGCTGCACTGGCTCGTGCAGGCAGTGCCGGGCAGCACGAGCGCATGTTCGGCTGCATTTGAGAAGCCCGCTGTGCTCGCCTGGCTCCCTGCCCACTCTCCAGAGCTATCTCCCCTCCCAACACTTGGCCAGAAAAGTCAGACCACTGCAGAGTGTGGTGCTGACCCCATCACCCCTGGCCAAACACTAGCTCCAGTGGCTGCTCCCTGCTTTGCTGGGAACACCACTGTGTTTTATTTCAGATGACTCCTACAATACCGATGAATGCTGGGCCAGGGACTCCAGGTGACAAGAATGGCACTACAGACCCTGCCCTTGAACTGCAAAAATGAAACGGAACGGAGGATGGAGTCCTAGACGTTCCTGCCACCACACACAGCTCTAGGGAAAAATGGTCCAGCAGGTCCTGGGGGGATGCTGGCAGGCTGTCTGCCCTGGTTGTGAGCCGGCCGGCGGGGGGGGGGCCACGCCTGCCACAAGCATGCTGCTGCCTGCCCTGAGGCGGAGCCCATGGCTGTCTCTCCTCCTGGGGCAGACACATAACATTCAATTTTACATCCTGTTCACCTGCACAAGCACCCTTTGTTTCCCAGGTGGGCTGCGAGTGCGGTGCTGCCTACACCCATTGCCTTGCTGGTCTCCTGTGCCCCCAAACCTCAAGCTGGGCTCTGCAGCCTGAGCTCAGGGTCTGCTAGTGCCTCCCATGACCCCAGTGATCATGACCAAACCCAGGTAACAGCCCCGATTTAGCAACCCACCCAGCAGGCAGGGCCCTCCCCACAGGAACGGGGCGGTTGCACCACCCTAGCTCTGCTCAGCTTCCTGCGATTGTGCAGCTCCCTGTTATGACAGCAGTGGTGGGGGCTGACACTGGCTCCTCGCGCTTCCTACCCAGGAAGCCGCTTGCTTCCGCGGCGCCTTGGGTGCATGCAGGTCACGGATGGGTGCTGGGTGCTCACAGCACGCACTTGTTTCCAAAAGTGGTTCAAGAGTGTTTTCACAGCCTTGAAGGGGGTGAGAGCAGAGCAACTGCCCAGCAAACTTGCACCGTGCCTCAACAAGCCCGTCTGCACAGCAGCAGCCATGGGAAGGGAAAGCAATGTGCATTTCCCTCCATTAGGCTCATTAGGCTGCGAGAGTGATCATCCCACAGCCTCCCCTCAGTTCCTCCCACAATACTCTCAGCCCCCGCTGCAGCCCCTAGCCTCCACCCTGCAACCCGGCCCCTCATCGAAACGACTACAGATGACACAGTCACACATCATTAATATCTATTTACATTTATTAATAAGGAAATTATTATTATCCTGATCTAGATGAAGACACGCTTGCTCATTGCAAAAGGATTGGACTAGATGACCTTTAAAGGTCCTTTCCAACACAAACCATTCTATGATTCTGTGAAATGTCCTGAAGAAGGATGAGGAGAGATGCTCATCAGGTACCAATAAGCTGCACTCCAGGCAAGACACCACTCATTAGCTCAAAGTGTTTCTGCTCAGCCCTGAGGAGCAACTAGAGGCAGCTTTCTCCATCACCGGAAAGTGCAGCTAAACTCAGGCATACAAGGACACAGCTTTTAAACTGTCCTGTGGCCACGAAAGCCTTCAGAAGAGCAAGCAGTTCTGCTGCTCTCTGTTCTACGCCCCCCTCAGCAGTTCAGTTCAAGGTATGCCTTCTCCTCAATGCCCAGAAGCCCTGCTCCTGGGGCTGCGGGAAATGAAAGGACACACAGCTCAGGAAGGACTTCACATTACCTTCTCTAGCCAGGCCAGGAGCTGTGCCCATGGCTCAAAAACTAGCAGGAACAGGCAACACACAGAGTGTATTACAATGGCAGGACCACTCCCTGTGTGGGCACTGAAGGTCAGCTCACTATCTCACTCCTAGAGATCAGGCAACACCACAGGATTAAGGGGAAGGGACAAGGGACAGATGCTTGCTGTGACCAAGAAGTGCAGGACCCAGCCTATTCACCTCCACCTGAGCAGGGAAGAAGCAGAGCAGCAGCCTCTATCACTAACTGCATCGAGTCAGACCACGTATGGGTACCTCAGGCCCCGCTGCCTTCACCCTCCATGCTACAGCCCATCTTCATGAGCCACAGGATGCACCCGGGGCTGCAGGCCACGTCACCAGCTATAGCAAAGTTCCCAGAGTTTCTTACCCCATCTCAGATATAGAACAAAGTGTCAGAACAGGTCAACCCTAAAACGGTACCTCCCTGGTAAATGCTCTGAGCTGCCAGCAATCAGGAGAGTATTCAGAAGAATCTGCTTTGATAGATTATCTGTTAATAAAGGTCTCTTCATCCCTGCCTGGCAGGGTGCATGGCATCACCCCGAGAGGCGGGAATCGGCGGTGGTCACATCTCATCCGCACGGTGCTGCTGGACCACAACTGTGGCAGTGCGTTCCACCCACTCCTGCCTCTTGGCTTTCCATGCCACTGCTGCCTGCAAAAGGTCGCTCTGGGAGTGCAGCTCCAGAGACTGGGGAGGGCCCAGCTCAGAACCCACCGCCCCCAGAGGAGGATCGGAGGATGAGTTGCTGTTGAAAGAAGATCTGGGATCGGGGCTGGGTAGACTCTGTCCCTCTTCCCATGACTGATTGAGGCTGCCCAACAGCGAGGGGTCCTCAGGCTCTGGGCTGAAGCTCTCCAGCACAGCATCCTCCTGGACAACAGGTGCTACCTGGTTCGGGAACTCGCGGATCTGCCGTGACAGCACTGCAAGAGAGATAGAGCCAGCGCTGTCATTCCCAGTGTCTCATCATGCTGCTCTGAGCACGCACCACTGCAGAGCCCACGAGAGACAAAGAAATGGTTCAACTAGGGCTGCTTCCTCCCAGCAGAGGTGGGGGGCAGACACGCTGCACAGCTGCCAGGCACAAGCACAGCTCATGCCCTGAGAGGGACTGGATCCCTCCAGTTCTGGTACCACCCTTAGCCCAGGGCCCTGCCCCGAGATGGGCCTCTGCAAGAGGGCCAAGGAAGACTCCAGAGCTGGTGCGAGACAGCAAAGCCAAACCTAGTGGTCACCCCAGGCAAGGGGCTGCTGGGTTGGAGGTGCTCCAGAGCTCAGGCTGTCTCTGAGGAAGGCGCTCTGCCCTGGAGCCACGCCTCAGCCCCCAGGCACTCACCTCTGAGCTCCAGCTGTGGCTCTCTGCTCCCAAACAAGCAGATGCGGGGGGAAAGAATGAGGCAGAAGGACAGAATCACAACCTGGAAACAGAAAGAAGATTAGCAAAGACCTCAGCAAAGGACATGCATAGCATCCCACCCACAATAAAAATTTCTCTCCCAAATTTATTAGTACAGCAGAGACCCTCTCCATAGACAATGGGGCTGGAGACACTCACCATGATGCAGGTTTTTGCTGTGGTAGTTTTGGTGGTGGACTGTCTCACCAAGGCCTGCAGTTTCCGCAACTGCTCAAGCAGCGACCTGCATGAGAGCAGGCAACGCAGGTTAGTGCAGTGGCTGAACCAAGAGCTGCACATTCCCCTCCTCCCCCTTTGCAGGCAAGGACAGACCACAATCAGAAGAGGAACAGCCTTCCTCACCACATCTCCTGCCACGTCCAGCAACTCACATGTTCTGCTTCTGCAGCAGCTCCACCTTCTTCTCCAGCTCATGGTTCTGAGCTGTGCAGACTGCCACCCTTCCCAGGAAAGATGAACAGCACAGGGAAAGAGCAGAGAGGTTTTGTCAGTCAACAGCAGGGACTTCGCCAGAGTCTCTCCTCAGGTAATCAGCCACCATCTCTAGGTGGCTCAGGCAGATAAAATTCCTCCTGGGAGCAAAGCCCAGAGAGCGAACATCTCCCATCAAATTTTGTAGGGGTGAACCCTGCCCAGTCCTGCAGAGAAGCATCAGACTAATCCCTAAGGATGCTTGCTCCTAGTGGCACACCAGCCCTGCAGATCCACAACATCAGGCTGTATTGCAAACTAGCCTGACCTGGCAGGCCAGCACCTGGCTTGAACAGAGCAAGCTCTGGGCCATCTCCAGGCGTAAGAGCGCAGGGCAGGCTATGCCCCAAGCTTCTGAGCTCCCTGAAGAGAGCTGCTGCCCGAAAGGTCAGCCTCACTTTCTGCCCAGGGTGGCCTGCCCAGCTGTTTGTGACTGGTACTCCCTGCTCCCAACCCCTGGCAATGTTGTCAGCACAACTAACGCCATTTTACAGGGTGAGCAGCCATCCTCTGTGATCAAGTGGGTCATGCATTTGTTCCCGTCCCCTCGTTATCAGGCCTTGAAGGTCCTGTGCACCATGCAGACAAAACAAACAGATTTCTTCTTCCCCTCCCTACCAGCCTCAAGGTTCCTGGGCAACAGGCCAGTTACTGCCTTCCTTTCTGGCCTTGAAGGTCCCAGGTGTTGTTTATGTCCCTGTCACAGAGCAGGGAAGTGTAACAGCGCACAGAGCACTGTCCATAAAATCAAGCAGTTAAAAGTTTTAAGGGGCAGCTTGGACTAGAGCTGCTTCTGGACAGTGAGACCCGGAACCCCCCCGGCCAGGGACACCTCCACCATCATCCGCTTCCTCCCAGGACTGAGGGAATGACTTTACATAATTATTGAGTCTAGATTACGATCGTTATACTGATACAGCAATGTACTGAGATCTGACCCAATCTGCAAAGGGTCCGGGTGATTAGAAATCATAACTTGTGTACTAGGACCTAGGTGATAAGCAACTATAAGTTAACTTGTATCATAAATTCTGTATTATGCTGCTTATAGACTGTACTACATTGATTCTGCTGGTAGAAATCTTGTGCCATTCTAATCATAAATTCTGTCCTATACTAATCATAAAATGTTAAGAAAACAAAGCTTTAATTGAAACAACGATTTAGCACCATCGTCATTCTGCCAAGGATCCCTATAGGAACCTGCCTCCTCAGTGTCAGGTAACACTGCTGTGTGCCTGTACCTCTTTTCCAGGTCAGTCACGTAGATCTTCTTCCTGCGACGACTGTCTTGAGCTGACTGCTTGTTCCGGATCTTCCGACGCACTTTCTTCAGAAGCCGCTCTTCAGCCTGCAAGGATCATTTCTCATTATTAGCAGGGCTTTGGTGATCCACCCTTCACAAATCCTGCATAAATCCCATGTGCTTTCATCCTCTGTCCCTCCCACACCATTGAATGAGCTGCAGGAGCTGCAAGGCAAACTCAGGCCTGGTGATGTGGCCAGCAGCTTCCCCGTTGTAGCAAAACTGAGGCACAGCTAAGGGAGATGAAAAACATGCAGCTCACAAGCCACTAGGCAAGCTCACAAGCCACTGAACACGGCACCTGGGCAACAATGTTCTCATCAAGGCACCATCCTGTATTTTTGAGCCCCTACTCTGGCTGAAGCATTCAAGTGGTCCAAGTCTATTTGGGAGTGACAGGTTGTAGCGAGGACGCACTTTGGTCAGTGGCAGACAGGTTGGTAATGAAACACCTTCTTTCTCCAGGAGTTGCCTCTCCTCCTCTGTCAGGACCAGCTCTGGGAAGTCAGACTAGAAAACAGCAAAAATACATCCGCTGAGAATGACAAGTAAGGGGAGTCCACCCCAGGGCAGACAGGGCATGAAGAAAGCAAACAGAACCAGCATTAGCTCTCCCAAAGCAGCATCATGCTTTCCTCAGAGGTATCCCTCACAGGCAAGTCAGGAGAGAAGGGGAGATGGGCGCAGAAGCAAAGGCTGGGGCCCACACGCATGGCAGTCAGTACCTGCATGATGGTTCCAGGCACAAGCTGGGGTCCGGGATCCACAGCAACAGCCACGGGGAAACTGGGGCTCTGTTCGAGCGCCTTGCTTGTGCCTTCCAAATCTGTCCATGTCCCTGGGGAAGGAAGAGAGAGTTGGGCCTCAGTGAGGCAGCACGTGACCAGCCAGCTTTGAGCAGCATGAAACCACAATTTTACAGCAGCAGAATGCCATTAAACTCAGCTTTCTCCATCGCTGCTTGGCACCCACCCAAAAAATCCTAATGTGGGATTGCTTGTCTCTCTGTAGCCAGCACCAAAGGAGCCCACAGACATCACTTACCAAGGTCAATGGAAACGTCTCCTTCTGCTGTTTCAGACCTCACGCTTTCCAGCACTGGCCAATCCTGATGGAGGGAATAGCTGTGATCAACCTGCACAACGTCTGAGCTCCGAGGGCTGCCAGCAAAGTTGCTGCTGGGGCTATGGGGCAGATGCTGATCCTCAGAAATGCCGCTGTCACACTCAGCAGGTGAATAACCCTGTAGCGTGCCTGGTTCATCTTCAAAGGGGCTCAGCAGGGAGCCGATGAAGTCATCCATCTCTTTGTCCAGGAGCTGCGGAGAAAAAGCGTTTACTCATCAGAGAGCCAAACCTCCCGAACCACAACCCAGCAGTGATTCCTCCCAAAGAACTCACCTCAGGTGCTGGCAGGCCCCAGTCTCCCAGCAGACCGTTCTCCTCCCCTGGGACTTCAGGGCAGGGAGCATCATCCTTCAAGAGGAAGTCAAGCAGTTCCTCATCTGCCAGGGCAGGCAGTTCCCCTAGGCAGGACATCTGAGCAGGACACCCAAAGTGAGCACAGGCACCAGGGCAGATATCAGCACTCCTTCAAGATGTCCCTCAGCCCCTAAGCAACAGCAACAGCTGCCAGGGCTCTGCAGTGACAACCAGCCCAAAAGTACTTCCCTAACAAGGCTATTATACCACCACTGATGGTACCAGCACACCAGTTTCCCCACCCGACTAATGAGACCCAGCCACAGCAGCCACACTCCAACCAGAATGCAAAAGCTGCAGGAAGGAGAGGGAAAGTGGAAAGGCTGCTGACTCTCTGCCCTGGAGAGCATGTGCCATACCACTGAAAACTGGAGGTGCCGTACCCTCAGTGCACAGCCAGCGGGGCCAGTCTCCTGTTGCAGGTGGATTATTAAGAGAAGTCACCGTCGTGGGGTTACTAAAAGGGTTTTATTAACTATTAAACAATGATCAAATGATAATAAATAGATGACTGAATGAATGAAAATGAAATGGTAATCAAATCCTGATTAAGTGATAATTGAAAGGTAATTGAACAGCGATTTGACAGCAATTTAAACAATAATTTAGACAGTGGTCAAACATCTACTAGTTACTACACTTCTAATAATTAAGGTATAGTTCGAAATATATATATATACACACACATATATATATAAAATGCCACTAGCACATAATATACTTTCAGGCCGGAAGTAAAATGCCGCTTGCCTCACTGGCAATATCAGATGCTGGGTGAAGGGTCTCTCAGCCTTGAGCAGACGTCCCTGCTGATGGGGGAGATCACTGCCATGCAGCCCGCTGCCCTACAGGAGAGCTCAGTGGGCCCAGGTGGGCTACAGGCATTTGTAGCGTAAAGGGAAGGACTCGTAGTCAAACCCTGTGGTGGTGTTTGTGCAGCTGTGGCAGTTTTAGTTTTGTCTAGTCCCAGTTTGGGCTGGTGCTGTTTTCTCCCGAAAAGATGAGGCCTAGACCCGCTGGTCCCTAAGCAGATGCAGCCTAGCAGAGTTCTCAAGGTTTGTTCGGCAGGGTTGGTATCCCCCAGGACTGCTTGTCGGTGACGCCTGAACCAAAGCACAGCTCACCCAGTCAGAGCGGGGGCACCCGTCACACCTCCCCATTAGCACTGTTAAGCTTTCACATCTACCTGGGAGGTGGTACAGCCCGAGAAAAACAAACAAAACCGTAACAAAAAACAAAACAAAACAAGAAACAAAAAAACCCCACCACAACCAAAGCCAGCCGGGCAGGGCTGACCGCAGCCACAGGGCTGCTGTGCCAGCCGCCGGGGAGCAGGAAGCTGGTGCGTGGGGCTGTCCTCGGACGGCACAGCGAGCAGAGCCTCACCAGCAGAAAGCGCAGCGGCGAGAGGAAGGGCAGCCGGGCAGAGCCTGGGCGCCGAGGGTTTTCTCTGCAGGAAGCGGCAGGCGGCA
>NW_010103670.1:0-9245 GCF_000699245.1 Pterocles gutturalis | reverse complement strand
GTGAGACCCCACCTGGAGTACTGCCTCCAACTCTGGGGCCCCCAGAGCAAGAAGGATGTCAAGCTGTTAGAGCAGGGCCAGAGGAGGGGCACGAAGATGATCAGAGGGCTGGAGCACCTCCCCTATGAGGCCAGCCTGAGAGAGTTGGAGTTGTTCAGCCTGGAGAAGAGAAGGCTCTGGGGTGACCTTATAGTGGCCTTTCAGTACCTGAAGGGGGCCTACAGGAGAGATGGGGAGGGACTTTTCACAAGGGCATGTAGTGACAGAACAAGGGGTAATGGTTTTAAACTGGAGGAGGGCAGATTTAGACTAGACATTAGGAAGAAGTTTTTTACTGTGAGAGTGGTGGGGCACTGGAACAGGTTGCCCAGAGAAGCTGTGGATGCCCCATCCCTGGAGGTGTTCAAGGCCAGGCTGGATGAGGCTTTGAGCAACCTGGTCTAGTGGAGGGTGTCCCTGCCCATGGCAGGGGGGTTGGAACTAGATGCAAACATTGTTGTTTACCTAGGCATCTCAGAGGTTCACTGTGTGAGCTGAGGTGTTTTTTTTAAATTTATTTTCATAACAGTGGTCCAGATAATACAGCTGGATATTTATGTCAAGTAATTTGGACTAAGGGCAGGTAGATATTACAAAATTTCTAAATACAGTGGAAAAAATGCATCTTTTCGAGTGGGCTGATTTTATTATTTTTGTAGGGGTATGTGGATCCAGTGCAGATTTTTGACAGGCCCTTGACTTAGTGCTACATTAGAATTTGTGGTCTACAATATCAAAAAAGCAAGAGTTAAGTAACTCAAATATAGTTGTTACTGAAGAGTCACTGTTTTGTGATGGTGTTCAGTGTGGTGGCTTTGTTGATTTGATTCTATTTGTTTGGCATCCAGTCAGATTCTGCTTAAAACTTTTCATGTTAGGCTAAGAGTTGGACTTGATGATCTTAAAGGTTTTTTCCAACTTGAATGATTCTATAATTCTATGATTATTAATGCTTTTAATTGACATAATAGTGCTAGGTATAGCAGTTTAAGATAATATTTTTCCTAAAAAGTTTTAAGTATGTGGAATAACTGAAATATATTTTTGTTAATATCTGCATATCTCAATTATGGTATGTAAAAGTGCAGTGTGTAGTAGAAGTTATCTTTTCATGGTTTTACATCAAACATATGGCATAGTTAATGTTTGAGGTGTCCCATATCCCACATAGTAAAAGACTGAAAATGGGAAGTAGACCAATAATATGTGCATGAGTTTTAGAGATTTCACTAACACACAACAGAAACACCAGAAAGTGGATCAATCATTTAAGGGAGTTCACCTGTGCCTTCTTAGACATCTCTCCAGGTGTAGGACTGTGCTCCAGAGAGAAGCAGCTGTATTTTACCTGAGAAAGGAAGGTAGCGTCGATAAATAAGCGATCAGGTTGCTGCTTGATTTGAGTGGAAAGGGAAGGCTTGCTTTGGGCATAAGTCGGTGTTGGGAAATGCTGTGAGATACTTTACCACAGTGAGAGAGAGCAATTTAAGTGCCCTAGCCTGAAAAGAGTTATCCAGAAGATCTGCAAGTAGACTATAGAGGATTTGATTAGAGGATAATTCAAGGGATTGAAGTAGAGAGTCTTGGGGCCTTATCCTCCCCACTTCCTAAGGTTCTCCAAGTGAAAACATTTTATGATGGGACAGGTGCATTTCTGTATGATGCCCCTGGTAAAGAAGATATTAAATGTCTTTAGATGATGATCTTTGTGTGTCTGATACAAGTGATGGACTCCAGGTTCAGTGTGATACTGGTAGTTACTCTCCTTCAAGAGTTAAAGCAAAACTGATCATGTTTAATGCAGCTTTATAGTGCAGTTATATTGGATTTTATCTTAACTGATGAAACTAAGAGCACTTCCACATTGGTTTCCACAGAAAAATTGTAAATATGGAACGATATGGAATGCCCTGATCATTTCCCTAAGCTGGATAACCACAGGCAGGGATCATAGCACACCGTGTCAATCACCTTGTGTGGTGTGGCTTGGCATCACTGCTACTATAGTACTAGGGATTCAGAAGCCCTGAGACCTGAAGAACCACCTAGAAAACAGAGGCAGCTTATCAGAGTGGGAAAAAAATGAAAGCAAGAGCATAACTGAAAACAGAGAAGGTAAGGTAGTCCCGTTGGTGTGTCAGTACCAGGTTTACTCTCCTAATCACACACATCCAGAGGTGGATTCAATTTATAAAAGAGTTTCATGAGAAGTTTTCTGTTGTTTAACAAAAACTGAAGATTATAGGGTTTTTTCCATGTGGAAGTTAGGGAGTCAACATTCTGAGAAGAAGACAAAGTGTAGGTAAAAAGCCCTTCTTTATCTATGCCTATCAGGGCTTTTGCCACATGCAAATCTGGTGGGGTTTTTGTTGTTGTGGGTTTTTTTTGTTTGTTTGGTTTTTTTTTTGTGGTGGTGGTAGGTTTTTTCCTTTGATTTTGGTGTTAGGAAAAATAGTTCGCAAATAAGAAAGTGGCAGAGAGAAGAGCAGCATTTTATGTGGATCTGTGCTAGGAAACAGCAATACACAAGGGAAATAGATCAGGAGGAACTGGGAGCAAATCAAGATTTCCTAGAGCATAAGGAACTACAGCATTATCTTATATGCTCTCGCTATCTTATCTGCTCTAAAACTTAAAAGCTACAATGCTACTGTGCCAAGTAAAAACAGCCAACATATTTTTGCAATTAAAAAGGGGAAAGCAAGAGTTTAATAATAAATCAAAGTAAAAAGAAATAAAGAATTATTGTTGTACAAAGTTCTTTTGTTGGGACTGGTTTTTTTTAATTTTAATTCAACCTTAAGTCAGAAGGAGGGGAAAAAAAAAAAAAAGAGGAATGAGGAAGGTATTCCCAATGGCATAAATCCAACTGCAAGAAACAAAAGGTATTTTGGTTTTTTTTACATAAAAGGGAAATTGCATTTGCACTCTTAAAGATTCAAACTAACTGTAGTGGAAAATTTCAAATACTGTATACTGCTCCTAAGCAGAGGGGAGGTGGGTTCTTGTGCTGTAAAAACAAATGCCAAAGAAAATTAGTCTCTGCAGTTGTCAGCAGTACGAGCATGGAGTTGCATCAAAACATCATACAGTCCCTTGTGGGTAATGAATTGCAGATCCTTGAAATGGGAAAAGCATCTTTCTTTTCTAGGCACACAGCACTGTCCTTCATCAACATACACTTGATTGCTGTCACTACAGCTGACTTGATTGTGACCTTGAGTAAGTCCCTTAGCTCATGTGTGGGTTTTTTTCCATTGACTTTAGTGTTAGCTCAGTCCTTTGACCTGTCTATGCTTATTAAAAGCACTGATATGCATCATCATTCTTAACAGATAACATAATTTCAAAATTTTAAATTCCTGGATAAATGCGAGGTGTTATTAAATCTCATCTTCTCTTTGCTCTCTCCTAGGTTTTTGGAAATAATTTGCAAGCAATTGGATCCTGTAGCCTCTTGCCCTTTTGGGAACTGGCTTTGTTAAGCAGGAAAATTGACATTGCTGTAATTCTTAGCCTGTGGAAAAAGATGACCTTACATAAACTTACAAATGTCAAATTCTGGCAAAAATAAAGACAGCCCTGTGGGATAGTTTGAGCCAACTATGTATGTTATTTTAGGGATTCAGATTAAACCTGCCACTGAAAAAAAAGTACAGTTCAAAAGAAGAGTTTTGTCTATTAATCATATTATTGGGTAATGTGGTGCTATGTTTCAGTGCTAGTTTGACATATTAGACCCAGGCTTGGACTTACTGAAAAGGAAAAAGGCTTTCTGACTTCCTGGGTTCAAGGACCAGATCTGAAGAGAATTTGTAGATAAAAATGCAAGGTAAGAGATAGTTACTGTAGAGAAATAGGAGTATATGTCTTCTTCTACTTCTCCTGTTTTCTTTTGATGATCACAATTTGCCTCAGTTGTGATGACATGCTTTTTAAGTGAGTAGGGGTAGAGAAGAGAAAATATGAAAGCTTCTTCTGTCTGGATATTGAAGGGAAAGGTGAAAAAGTTTCTGAAAAATTAGCATATTTCCATATAAATTCTTAAGGCAGACTACTCAGTGCTTTTCTCTCAGTTTCTGAAACATTTCTGCTTGTAACGAAAGTAATACTTCAGGTATTTAATGTAATTAACATAATCTCTGGCTTGCTTTAACTCATGTTAATCAGACAAAGCTACCATAATTACTGATTTAAAATGTATTTAGTTAAAATTAATTTTCACACTGAAGGACATAAAATGTTAACTTATGACATTTTATGCAATTTGACTGCAAAGAATCTCATAATATAATATAGCTTTGAAGTCCATTTTTTTGGTAATTGTTGTGGTGGTATTTAAAGTTAATTCTAGTATTTCTAAGAATATGACCTCTCACTGCAGATTATTATTAATAAAAAAGGTTTCAACACATTTTGTTTCTGAAATATCCAGATGCTGTTATATATCCTGGAACACTAGTACTGGAAATCATAAATGACTTAAGGTGAGACAAAAAGTAAACCATTTATCTCCCATCTTTGCTGCTAATTAACTAAAGTGTAAACTAATCTGAAAGATTTTCTGTATTTACTGATGATTTTAACAGACGGTTTAAAATTGCTGTTCATTGAAATGAGGACACCATCCATAGTACCAGCAGGTTTTCCCACGCTGTTTCCTGACCTGCAGAATCCCTGCTGCTCCAGTGTTTGGCTTTTCTTAAGCACAGACCACCAGTTGTGTTAAATTATTCTGTAGTACACGTCTGAGGAATTATGTTGATTTCAATGCCTGAAAGATATCCCTCTCTGTTGACATAAGATGACTACATAAAGCTTCCATCTGATTTTTTATATGGAAGCTGTATTTTGAAAAGAAAAGGTAAAATCCTACTTCCAAGCAACTTGCTTAATAGAGAGTGCTGCACAGTAACTTGTTTGTAAAATGTTTGACATACGCCTTCCATTGTGCTTGCATAGGACAGTCACACAATCTAGTAAACTTTGGAATAAGTATCTTGACTAATACTGTTTCACAGACACCAGATTTTATCCAAACTTTATTTAAAACTCTGTATTTTGACATGGCCCAAACCATGAAAACCATGTTACAACTTGCATGCTGCTTGCAAGCATACTTTAAATGTTTAGGAATTATCTGATCTCACGATTGAATTTACAGCAGTGTAATATAATAACATGTGTTACTGCTGATTGTCTTTTCTGTCCAATGAATAAATTAAAAAAGATGAAGTTGGAAGATACCTGTACCACACAAAAAAAAATTTCCATGTTTCCCATTTTAGAAACAAATTGATACAAAGTATTTAGTTATATTTTCTATGAGGTTATTTAGAGCATCAAGACTCAATTTCAAAAATAACTGCTTTTCATTTTCTAGTTCAGCTTATACTTGCTTATAGTAAGTTGTCTAGGCTTCACAGCTGTGCTGTATTTATAGTCTAATGGGAAATTTCACTTGTCAGGTACGGTGTGACAAATAAATATCCCATATGTGCATTTTATTCTTAGGTGTACCTTCTTATCAGCCAACAAAATGTCAAGAAATACAGTTTGAAGCCATTTAACTGCACACACAGAGAGACTGTGTTTTTTCTGTGGCATGTCCGAATAAGCTGAGAAATGAGCTACAAGTCTCTTAAAGTGTAAAATTTTACTGACCTTTCAGACCTTTCAGAACTCTTTACTACAGCTATTCCCATTTCAGATACTTTCGGAGTGGGCAGATGGAAATTGTCCACTTCAGTGTGGCAGGGGAGACCTGTAATAAGTCTTCTACATGCCATCAAAATTTTCTATGAGGTGTCTTCAAGACAATGTGCAAACTTTTCTGTTTTCTCCTTGTTCTTTCCTAGGATAAAATGTACACCACATCACAAAGACCTTGTGAACAAATGCTAACATAGCACTTCCAAATTCCCAACAGACTGAGGCTCTCCACCCCTGTTCCCAGAAGGGAACCTACACAAAACATTTTCCTCTGGAAAACTCTGTTGGCATGGCCTGTGCACCAGCATTTGCTCTCAATGTGTGGATCAGGCAATGAAATAAGTAAAGTCTTGATGTCATTCTTGCTATTGGTAGACACAGCAGATGAGCCAGCGCATTCCAGCAGATGTATGCTATTGATAGAGGTTCCTAGAATAAATGGGATCTGTAAAGAATTATTAATGATCCTTCACATTTTTCATATACATTTTGGCCTATCTAGTCCATAATAATTAGTTTCTATTACATTGTCAAAAGGAAGCGATAATGAAAATGACAGCTTCATTTTAACTTACCTTAAAGCTGCCAGACAAACACTAATTACTGAGACATATATTGCTTTTTTTTTTTTTTTTTTTTAAACTAGATAGAGAGTAATGTAAGGGGTATATGAATTAGACATGATTTGTGTAAGTTATAATAGAACCAGCTCTGAACTGGCGTATTTCATGCCAGTTATGAAAGATAAAAAGCCTGGCAATATCCACAAGAAAGATGGTAATTTCTTTCCTGATTTTCCTTTGGCAAAAGATGTGGGGTAGATTATCTTTGATCAAAAGGGAAGGAGAGAAGTCCAATGCACAGTAAAGCTAAGTTGACAAGTAATTATCAGGAATGTCAAGGTAAACAAGGTCCCAAATAGAAGACTTAAGTGTTAGGTAAAACTTCTCTATTATCAAACATCTAGGGTTGAATTGATTTTTCTGCTGTGGTTCTCTCTAATGATTTGCCCTCTGGAGGTGCTTATCTTCCATTACAGTCAATAAAGAAAACCTAGGTAAACAGAACAAAAAGGCTGAAATTAGGTGAGATTACTCTCACTTTAGTATTCAAGACCCTAAGTACTCTCTACCAGCCTTTCTCCTGTGACTGGTACTGGACTACAGCATTAAAATGTGATTTCTGCAACTATAATGAATAAATGAATTTCATGCATACATAGTGGAGAATAAATATCTATATACAGTAGTGGGTAGTATGTCTGCTACCTGTTAATGCAATAGATGGAGTACTATGCTTTTGTAGCGGGTACCATACAGCTAAACAGACGTTAGTACTGAGAAAGTCACTTGCACAAAGAAGTGTTTGGATAGATTTTAATTGCTAATTTTAAGATTAATGTGACAACTCGCATTCATTCCCCTCTTGCTCCACAGCAAGGTACAGGCATCTGCACCAGCGCGATGGAGGGGAGTGCTGAGTCCAGGCAGCATTTGCACAGGCTCCAAACTGACTGAGCTCTAATCAATGTTCCTGTGTGATCTGATCTAGGCGTTCCTGCTCCGGCAGGGGGATTGGACTAGATGATCTTTCGAGGTCCCTTCCAATCTCTAACATTCTGTGATTCTGTGATTCTGTGATTTTACCATTCCCTAGCCTGTGATACGAATAAATTAAGTCAAATGGCAGTGCGCTTTTCCAAACAGTGTTGCCAAAACAGTCTCTACTTGTTTGAATTTTACTGTAAAGAATTTAAGTTTTCCTGAGCTGAGTCCTTCCAATATTTATTACTAGAGTGAAATAAATGGGATAATCTTTTTAAGCTTTTGCAGCTTACTTGTAGCCTTATCTGTGCTGTTAACGGGCTCCCCTATATACCACACAAGATTTACCAGTTGCCAGCACAGTTCAGGATTTCCTGTTAAAATGTATTTTTCCTGAAGGCAGTCATATGCGATGCTGGTGGCAGAGTTCCAGAGAACAGTAACTTTGCAAAGCATTTAAGAATGTCAACAGAAATATCTAAAAGTGTTTAACTTGAACATTTAAGTTACAGATTACTTAAGTAAGTGGCTAAATGTTTTATTGGACTGCAGCAGCTATGATGCAAAAAACCACAGGCTCCTTGCTCCCTCAAGAATTACTGTATAAACTCATTATTTGAACAATTTCTGTCCAGAAGCAGTCTCCTGTGAGCCAGCAAGATCTTCTGAGCTCTAAGGTTGCCTTCAGTGCAGGACAGCCAGAATCTTTCTGAAGGTCAGTGCCCCAGGCCCTAGCCCTACTCACTCCAAAGGTGTATTCAGAGCTTCTCCACATCCAGCAAGTCCTTCAAACAAAACCTTCAATAGCCCACAGGGTTCCTGTCATTAATCCATTAATTCAATTTCTGCCTCCTTTCCGTGAAACCGTAGATTTTTCAAGAAGGAAAGGAGTGAGTTTCTTGAAGGGTTTGCTTGTGGAACAAGCTTCATAGCACAGTCAAGCTTTGACACAGTGACAAGCACAGATGATTGTCAGGGATGACCTTAAATGTGACTGTAGTGATGATATGTCCTCACAGATTTTTGTAATGTTTTTCTAATGTAAGTCATCAGCAAATGCCCCATCTCCCCTAGCAATGTAATTACACTGTTGCAAATGTGGTACATTTACAGAGCGGCAAATGCATTTATCTTCTCTTATCCACTTACCTGACTTGCTAAAGGTTTTTAATAATGCCCAAAGTCATGGGAGATGAATAATTCATATTCAAATTAGATATGCATTAATGGTCCCAGTGCAGTTAACTGGAAAACTAGGATATGGCTTCGTGCATGCTTAGAGCAATAAAACACTTTGAAGGCTACTGTGACTGTAACTGCTAGGCTGAATAATGCTGAGTCACTAAAAAGAGATGATTTAATCTTTCCTGTTTACATTTTCTGAACTGCACTGCTTGTGGAATCACAGCCATAAAGGAACACTTTAGTTTATGCAGCAAAATAAACAGATTTGTGCTATCTTGATTTGCAAATTACAATAATTTAATAATACTTTTTCAGTGAAGCTGATTTTATGCATTCTCTGAAATAGATTACTTAACATTTTTAAAAAATGATAAATTACCTATATATTAAATTTTATAGGACTGTCTGCACAGCTCAGCTGAATTTTTGAGCGTTATCTCAAACATTTAACACAGCGGCGTATCTGTTGAAATAAGTTCACCAAGTTCAGATAAGGCTCTTTTTCGAATAAAAAATGTAAGAACTCTTTTTAAACGACAAGCTGAAGCCTACAGCGGTGGCAGCCGACTCATCTGGGGGCAGCAGCCCTCTGCACGTACGAAACCGGCTGAGCATCTTGTGTGCTAAAAGGGAATATTAACTCCTCACGTTCTTGTGAGGCAGTGCTGTGATTGCCCCGTGTACACTGTTCCCTGCGTGTCCTGAACCTGTGGGCAGAGCAGGTGGCAGGGCGGGGGCCAGGCCGGAAGGTGGCGCTGTTGCCTC
>NW_010103669.1:0-29561 GCF_000699245.1 Pterocles gutturalis | reverse complement strand
TCGGTGACCTCTTTTGCATTCACCCCGTCAGAACGATGGTACTCGTTCCTTGTGCTTCTTTACATAAACCTTTATTATTTTATGGGGGTCGGTACGCTGGTGTGAATTGCTGCCGGCATTTGCTTTCCTAGAGACCTGAACCACGTGCAGTTGGTCATGGGTTTTGCTTCTGTGTTTGTTTGGGTTTGGTTTGGTTGGTTGGGGTTTTTTTGGCCTGGCCTTTGAAGTACTTTTACATGCTGTTATCCTCGATGCGGTGTAGGAACGTTGTGGTCCTACAGTGCAGCGCTGCTGTTTGCCGTGCTTTGCCTCGAGCTGCTGTTGGCATCAGTCTCCCGGCCCCCCCCCCGCTCCGAGGCCGAGACCCCTCCACAGCCCCTGCGCACTGAACGCGTGCACATCAACCCCTTCCTAACGCTGGATTTTGCTGTCAAAGCCTGCATCTTGCCAGGCAGAAAAAGTGGTTCAAATTGTATTTTTTCCAGTGGAAAAACTATATAAAGAATTGTAAATTCTGTTAATGCGTGCTGAAGTATATACATCTTCATTACACGTAGGCTGGGAAGAAGGTAACCTGGTTTTGGGTGGTGTACGTGATCAGTCATTAATCCTAAAAAACCCCAAACAACAAACAAAAAACCCTTAGAATTCCGATTTGGGAAGGGCGTAACTTTTTTTTAAATGTTGGCTTGAAGAAATATGTGTAGAGGGTTTGGTTCGTGTGGTCTTTAGAATTATTTTTTTCCCGTTATGCCAGATCCAGTACATTCTAAGACAACAGCAAAGTCTCTTCTGCCAAACTTCTGAGTGAACTGATGCAAAAATCTAAGCAAATGCTATTTTAAAAAATCATCTATATGCATTGTAATGCTGACTTGTCCACTCTTTAAAAAAAATTACAGCCTGAACTAATAATTTATTTCAGTTGTCACGGTCACAGTTTTTTAAGATTTAAAAACAAACAAAACCCCCAGAAAATCCCTAGTACTGTAAATATTTTTGTACCAACCATTAGAAGATGTCATGCAGTTAATGGGTCATCTTGAGAACAATACTGAAGTATTTTGTAGATCAATTTTACAATTAAATTGAATGTAATGTAATTGAAGGAATATCTGTAAGTTTGTAACTTTTAAGTGAAAAACCTCTTTATATTTTCATTCATTTTTTATTGTAAAAAGCTCTTATCCAAGATAGATTAAGGATGTGGTGGTGCTTTTAGTCACCTCAAGAGAACTGAAAATCAGTAAAATAGTTTAAATTATTGAAACTAAAGAATGATCTTAGAAGAAGAGATTTTGCAGGACTTAAAAATGTAGATAAATCTTAAGATATGCATGTAAAAGAAACTGCAGATAACAAAAATTTCCAGATTATTGTATAATTTCTGAGAGTTGAACTCCATAAATTCAGAGGGAGAATGTTCTCAAGCAGAGGAGTTTTTCAGCATGGTTCTTTGTTTCCCTTTATTGTCCTTCTTCTAAAAAGAATGCTCAGCTTAAAAAAATACAGTTTTCATAAACACATGCAGTTTCAGATACGGATTTTAAAACTGATGGGCAATTGTGAGATAGAGCTGACTTTACAGCATTCTTTCATAAATCTAGAATTCATTGGAATGTGAAATTATGCATTGTAAAGTGACTTCTGTTGTATTATTTCAGTCCAACAATGTAAACAAAGATTTTTATTGGTGCTGCAAGTAGTGTCATTGTGGAAAATTACCATATTGATACAAGCTTGTTTTCAAAGCAAACTGATTTTAATTTCGTTTTATACTTGTACTACTTTGGAGAGCTTTTTATAGAATTACATTAAAGGGTATTGCTTGGATATCTCTACTTCTAGTAAGAAAAATAAAGTTTTCTAAGCTGTATGTTTATATATTGCTTTCTGAATAAAAACAGATTAATTTTTTTTCAGTTAAATTATATACAATTTAATGTGTCTGTTTTCAAAAGTTAATTTATTTTTCCCCCTCCTCAGAATCATATTTTGGGGACAAAAGTTCTTGTGTAGAAAACACTAGTGCACTGAATCTCGCGAGTTCCTCTCCTGTGCGAGGCTTGAATAGCGCGTGTCTAGGAAAAACACCCCGCTCTTCTAGCAGATCTGCTGGCAGAAGCCACACCCCTCTTATGGGATATTCAGGTAAGGTTAGCAGCTCTTAAAGGAAATAGTCCTACTTACATTTCCAACTAACATTATTACTTTAAACATACTTTAATGTGATACAGTAAGATACTGAAATATATTCAAACCCCAAAACATGATGTGTTTTGCACTATAGGGGATGCCTGCCAATGACAGATGCACCCATAAGGGAAAATACTACTTTAGGTACTGAGTAGATGTTTTCGTATTGCCAGCCTCTTGTCACTTGCTTTGCATTTCCGTATGAATTACCAATATAGTTAGAATTCAGACATTTTTCAAATTGTCCAATCTCCATTTGCTACTGAATTGAATTATTGTTTTGCAAAATGTAAGTAACGTGAAGTTTGTGACTTCTTACAGCTGTTGTGATCCAAGGTTTTCTTTGTGACTACTCTGGGAATTGGGAATCACACTTAATCTTTGTAAGGGGTGTTTCGGAGAGACAGCTGGATACTTCAAGAAGGAGATGAGATTAGTTGAGTTTGTGATGATATTTTGCAAAATTTAAGCCAAACCAATTTTAAGACAAGAAAAATGTTTGGTTTTTTTTTTTTTTTTTTTAAATCACTAAAAATTAAAATCAAATTATTAGGTCTCAGGCGTGCTGTAGATATATATATTTTAGTGTAGTTTAATAAGTTTATCCTAAAATTAGGTGAAATATTTATATATAAGACATTTGTTTCCCGTAATTTGACGAGATCTAAGCTACCTCGATCAGAATTGTACTTTTAGTGGAATATTACAGTATCTCTTTGCAATTAATGCACCTGATTTTAACTAGCGGTAACAGCTGTGCATTGTTTTGAATTTAAAATGGCAAATGTTTAATAATAGCCATGCCCTTTGACATGTTGTTTAGTACAGAGATGGTGACTCAGAAACTGTATATTAAGTTGCTACAGAAATGTGATTAGTTCTGACAATCTTAAATGAATGTGTTCAGTCTGTCTTTTAGTGTAAGAGTATGATATTCATACTTTGGAAAGTGTGCCTTGTCTGTCAGGCGTGGCAAGTAAGGAGCTCAACAACCAGGATTTTAATTTTTAACTAAGTTTAATAAATGGAAAGGGCTCTCCATGGATATGGGAATGTAAACACAAATAATGTCAAAGTATGTTTCTGTGAATGTAAAGTAGTGGCGTGTAACTGAATATATGGAACTGTTTTACAGTTACATCCTCATCTGCAGCCTCTGCTCATGCTGCTGCGTCGGTTATTGTAGCTGTAGTGGAAGGAAGAGGCCTTGCCAGAGGTGAAGTAGGAATGGCCAGTATTGACTTAAAAAATCCTGAGGTGATGTTATCACAGTTTGCAGACAATACAACTTATGCCAAGGTATTGTTGCATACCTAATTTCTGTGTCCCTGAAAAGCTAATTATTGTGACTTTCTTTCTTAAAAAAGCTTATGACTAATGGGAAGTTAAACTTCTGGTTTGTAGAAGAAATTTCTCAAAAGTGAAAATAACAAGTTCTAGAAAATGCACAATGTTGAAAAGACTGCTGTTTTCTTCACTGTGCCTCAGATTTTAGATAAAGAGGAAAGAATGTTTTGCAGAAGAAAAATAGCCTTTCTGCAAAAAAATTGTGTTTGAGCTATGTGGGAGCGAGATGCCTTGTTTTGAAGAGCATTGGTCAATACATGGTAGTAGAACTTGCAAATATTTTTCATCGACCAAATGACCTGTTGCATTTCTTCATTTTCTCAAGCACCATTAACTTCTCAGCTGGAAGCCTAGAAAGCTGTCGTCTGTTGAAAATAAGTCCTTCTCCCATCATAGCCATGGAATATAGTTTTGGATAGTTATCTCTTGCTTTGATGACAAGCATGTTTGTATGTTTAAATAACAGGGGATAGATACCTCTGTTTTTTAAAATTTAGTTTCATGTATATTTATATATCTGTGTCTATAGACAAAGATAAATTTGTCTCATTAGAAGTTAGGAGAAAATTTGTTCTTTACTTGCAAGACTGGAACTGTGTTTTTAAAATATAAGGGTTCTGTAATTATTGCTGGTTCATTATAGTGTAAAAATAGATTATATATGGATTTTTATTGAATTACTCTGAATTTTTTTTCAGGTTATTACTAAACTCAAGATATTGACACCACTAGAAATAATAATGTCAAACACTGCTTGTGATGCAGGGAACACAACAAAATTGTTCAGTCTTATAACAGAGCATTTCAGGGTAAGAATTTTACAGTTCCTGTTGATCACTTTTATACGATGGTTGATTTGAGAGTTTTCCACAACTTCTCAAATGCAGTCAGATTTTGTGTTTTCTGTGATCTTCAGGCCTAATTTTACCATGGTCAAGAATAATGTAAGTGCAGCTCCAACGCTGCTAGTTCTAGTCCTGTCAGTTACAGAGATAAGCATATTACTGATTAAACCTGAAAGTTTTGTATTTGTGGCATTAAATTAATTGAAGCAATACTGAACCTAGGAAAGATTCTGAGGTTAAAAAAATCAAGCATTTTCCTTTGCTCCTTCTTTTTTCTTTCAACCTGATAAATAGATGGGGCTAATGTATCACAGAACAGGAGAAGAGCCCTGGCAGAGTAAAAGAGGGTGAGATGAACTAGTATATGTAATTTGTGAGTAGTAAAGCCTCAGAATGTTTAAAAACCTGTATTAGTTACTACCTGAATTGCTTCCATGTCTATGCTGCTCATGGCTCCTTTGAGTCCTCCTCTACTTGCTGACCTCTCTCCTCTTTTTCTTGCATAAATCACTCACACATCGCACACATTCAGTTACTGTGAACTGCATATCTTCATTCTCTATTTACCGTTGAAGGCTTAATGATGATCCCTTGGGCTTAAACTGTGGCAAGGGAAAACTGCAGTTTGAATGTGAGCATTTAATGCTACCATGAAAATAAGTCTTCCTGAAAAGTCATTGATTTTAATAAAATCCAGGTTAAACTCAAAATTTGGAGTAGCTCGTTCTTGAGAGGAAAAGCAATATCCAAGAAAAAGCCTGTGTTAATTTGCTCAAAGCACTAGTATGCACTACTACAAAGTATGTCCTTGCTGCCGAGGAGGAGGAAACGTGTGTGACAATAGCATGGCTCGCTTGTGCTAATAAGCTAGAATGAATACTTATACAGATCGCTGAATCTGGTGATAGATTTTATTGGAACACATACCACTAGAAAAATAGAGAAATCTGTCTTGATGGAAAATTCTCTAACTTTTTTAACTATTTGCTTTTCTCCCCATCTTCACAGAATGTGACTTTTACAACTGTCCAAAGAAAATACTTCAATGAAACAAAGGGTTTGGAATACATAGAACAATTGTGTGCGTCTGAATTCAGCACCATTTTCATGGAGGTTCAATCAAAGTATGTTTAAATAAGGAAAAGCGTAATGTGTCCAGATAAATTTTTAACAGCTTTTTACATACATACACAAGTCTATGTCTTGTTGCAAAAGTTAGAAAACTGTAACAGAGCTGTTCTTTCATTTAGCCCTCCAGTGTTTCTGATATATCTGGAAACTTAAATAGAAAGTCGGTTACAGATTTTCTTTTTTAATTTTCACAGCTTTCCACTTTCTCCTTTTCATTCTTTCCTTAAAGATGCAACTTAACTGCTATGATTGCCTTTTTTTCTGGCCTCTGCAAATATTTTCCATATACCAAAAATTCTAAGTAGTGATACTTGGTGACCTGGGTTCTTCATTTCAAGTCACATGTAACTAGTGAAATACACACATTAACAATACCAGCTGTATAGTGTGGGGTGTTGAGTGTACAGACAAACATTAGTGGATGTTTGATTTGCATGCGTAGATGTGCACTATACATGGGTTAGTGCATGCTTAAAACATTCTGCTTTTTCCGTGCTATCAGTCTCAGTAGTCGTCAAGCTGGAGTGTGAATGTGATTTCTGTAGTGCACTGCTGGGTTTTATGGTATTTAAGTAGCACCATTCAATATTCATTAAAGATTGTTTCTTTCCAAGGTACTACTGTCTTGCAGCTGCTGCAGCTTTGCTAAAATATGTTGAATTTATTCAAAATTCAGTTTATGCTCCTAAATCACTCAAGGTGCGTTTCCAGGGGAGTGAGAAAACAGCTATGATAGACTCATCATCAGCACAAAATCTTGAACTAGTGATTAATAACAGAGATTCTCGGTAAGAATATTTAAGTTTATAAATCATACTTCTATAAAGCTGTATTTCACCAAGCTTCCTTGATGTTTGTGTCAGAGCTGACCATTGTAATTATTGCTGTATGACAGAACTTATATACCATTCAGAGTTTAAGAAAAAAAAATATTTTGACAGAGAAATGCATTACAAGTCAGCACAAAATATCTACCATAGGAAATCCTGCAAGTGAGTTGCGGGAAGAGATGGTACATAGTCGTCTTTACATTGATGTCTATATTTTATTCAGACTTCTAGATTTCGCAGTTTGTGAAATGAAAGAGGTGACATTTCCACAAGAAGTTGCTTATGTTGGATTAAAATGCCTAGGTTTTATTCATTTTACACAAGATAAACACTCCAGGCTTGAAAGGTTGTTTTGTTTTCCTTTAGCTCTAAGGAATAGTGGCAAACAAAGTAATTTCTGTAATGATGGCCATATGCAATGTGGTACTTGATTGCATGGCAGTTCTCCACAATGAGAACAATACTTGGAGCACTTCCTTCACCTGCTGTCCAGGAAGAAGAAGCTGCAAGACTTACCTTCTCAAGACTGTTATCCTTCTTGTTAGAAAGAGAAAGACTTAGAACTTGCACTTTGCTTCCTGCCATGTTCTGGGATCCACCTGTGTTTAGAAGTCCACCCTGGCATAGAAAGGGGAGCCTGGAGATTCCTGACTCTCCAAGTATTACTTGTAAGAGCTTCCTGCTTGGAGAAGTGTCATAGAATCATAGGATGGCTTGGATTGGAGGGTACCTTTAAAGACCATCTAGTTCCAACCCATCTGTGGTGGGCAGGGACATTGTTGACTACATCCATCATCCTTACCCTTCCACCACTGGCCCCCTCCCTCTCCCATGTTTTTCAGTTTTTTTTGTGGAGATAACAGTGTACACAGATCTGTTCTTCAGAGGTGGGAGGTAACTACAGTTTCTCTGCTCTGTCCCGAGTTATTTTGCTCTGTCCCCAGTTCCTCCTTGTTTGTTCCATTCCTTCATGTGTAGCTGTGGGAGCCAGCCACTCTAGGATTGGTAGATTTAGAGCAATGTTTCTGTGAAAGCTGCTCCTGATTCCACAGATGGTTTTGAGAGGAAGGAGGTCAGAGGAGGAACTGAGCAACAGTAAACTGCTCTTTAAGATTCTCTTTTTTAGCATTATTGCTGCAGAATTGTTACTGACCCAGTGGCAGGTTTGAATCAGGCCACACACAGCTATTTCCATTGCATAGATGTTACCCTGAAAGCCTGGTTAGATATCTTTGGATCAAATATTAACAGGTAAAAGTGAATAGTACAGGCACACACCAGAAACACCTAAATCAAGTTCTTGCGCCAGTATGAATTCTGGAGGGGCTTGTCTTAATTTCCTGTATAGGGGAATGAGTCCTCAGTTGCTTAATGGTGGGCAGTGGTCAATATATCCCTAATAAAACTGGTTTTGAATTTCCCTCTTTTTTAATTCTCTAATATTGTTTTGTTCTTTTGTAGCATGGTATTTCAGGAGTTTCTGTACTATCTATCTATCTTTATGCTGTGTGTTTTGTGTACATTTATCAGATTTCTTCCTATTCAAGTTCTGTTTTCAATCAGTACGTTTATCTGGCCTCAGTCTTTTTGTTGGCCTTTCTAGACAATAGCACTGAACATTTCGTGTTTCCAAAACTGTTTAGGTGTGTACTAGATGTAAATATAGGCTGTTTATTTTAAACAGATATGTTCAACCCGTAAGTGTTAGACCCTGGGATATGTGACATGTAAAAGCCATGAACGTGAAAATAATATTTATAAATCATAAGCATGGTGTTTGGCTCCTGTATGGACTGTAAGGCAGTTCTTTTAAAAAAAATAAAATCAAAGCTTACTTCTCTTGGACTTCTAAGTATTTTAAATGATTTTCAGAAATGAATTTTAATGAAATGTTCTGATTAATACTTGATCTCAGATTACAATTTGTCTCCTTTTGTAGGATTAGTTTGTTTGTTTTTAATTAGCTCGAGAGGAATAATGTGAACTGCACCACTGCAGTAGGAATGGAATACTACTACAAGAAAAGAGGAAAATACCGAGTACAAATGTATTCCTATACTTTTAAAAACGATGAGGGCTAATATTATAGTATATTACCTGACTTCTTAAACTGCTGGAGTTCCTATAATAACATGGCAAATAGGGAGGTGCTAAGCATCCCAAAAGCATGCCTGAAAGTTGTAGGATGCTCTTACCTGAAAATGTCACTTGACATTTACCATCTTCATTTTTTCTGAGGGTATTTTTCCCATGTATTTTGTTTTCAAAGGAATAGTCACACGCTTTTTGGTGTCCTGAATTACACTAAAACTCCAGGTGGAAGTCGAAGACTTAGATCCAATATCCTGGAGCCTCTAGTTGATGCCGAAACAATTAACACAAGACTGGACTGTGTTCAGGAATTACTCCAGGATGAGGAGCTCTTTTTTGGTCTTCAAGCAGGTAGTAGTTTATTTTTAATACATAGTACTATGTTTCCTCTTACACATTTCTTCTGATCTATGGAAGTGTGCAGTGTGACTCAATATGTTTGAAAAGTATTTTTTAATTGTTTGTAAGGTGACACTTATACTGGACATTTAGTTTTCTGAAGTAATCTTTATTACAATAGTGATATTTTTTTCCAAGTATTTTTCTCAGGAAACTGAATTTGTCTGGTAAAGTGGATAGAAGTCAGTGAGCCAATAGCTTTTTCAAAGAATTTGAGTTTGTCTGTTTATGTCTCTGGCTAGATATGCATTATGTTGGTAGTATACAATTAAAATATATACATCAAAAGCAAATAAAGGCATCACTGATGTAACACTTTTGTATGCATATTTCTTTCTGTTGCTTCATAAAACATAGTGGTCCAGACAAATGTAAAAAAAACATACAGTACCAGAGCATGAGTTAGTCCTCCTGAAGTTAGATCATGTAATCTTTGATCTTTATCACAAGAGAAATGTTATTCAATCTAACAGAATATTGCTGAATTGATATGTCTACCTGTACACTAATCACTACATGCTTAGCTATAGCCAGTATAGTTATGACAAAATAAATTAGATAACAGCTATTTTTAACCTGCTTTTTTTTTCCCCAGTAGGTAATTTGTGAAGATAGAATGAAAGAAAAAGATTAACATAAGGATCACTAAGTTATTGTGTGCATTTAAAAAAAATGGATTTTATTACAATTTCTGTTCAATTTCTGATCTGTTTACTTTTGTTTTACAGTCATCTCAAAATTCCTGGATACAGAACAACTACTTTCAGTTTTGGTACAAATTCCAAAGCAGGATACGGTATGTTTTGAATACACCTTAGATTATCAGTTATCTGGGCTATAACATGCAATATATAAATGTTATATCTGTAAATATACATGATAAGAAAAAGACTGCACCTTAAGAAGACATGGAATAATGTTATCGTAGATTGAGAGTATACCTTATTTTACAGCAGTAGAATGCTAGAAAAATTTGTGTTTGCTTCAGTATCACATTAATCTTAATTTATGCAAACTGACTTCCAAAAATGCTTACTTTTTCATCACTCAACACCTTTATTCTTCATAATTGTACATCCTGTTCGACAGTACTAGGATAAGAGAGGAATTTTCTTCACATCAGCATAAGAGGAAAAAGTGTGTAGCAGGAATTTACTGTCTGATTTTTTTGGAGGTTAATACAATTGCTGACAGCCTAAAGAAAATAAAGCATCTTTCTTACTAGAAACTAAATAATTTCTTAGTTTTCAGGTAATACAAATCAATAGAAATGAGTCTTTATTGCCTGAAAAATTATTTTGAAAAAGATTCATAAGAAGCACTCTGACTTTGCTCAGCTGTGCTTATAGTACAGATAAACTTAAATCTGTATTCAATTACTAAGTCAATTGCGTAAACATACAAAGCCAGAAATGGGAATTACTTACCCGTTAGTTTCTAAGACACAGACTTTGTATGAGCCAAGTGCAACTTCTTCAAGCAGGAGTTGTTTCCTTTGAACAACAATGAGCTGACAGAAAAACAATCTGCTCACTTGTACAGCATAAGCAGTACCAGATAGGGCAGAAGGTTCCCTGACACTGGCTGTTCTCACAGCCAGAGAACCTTACATCTCAAGCACACAGAGAAAGATAGCTAGGTTATGAATAGAGTCTGGAAGTCCCTTCTGTGTCCAGTTCTCAGCTTGATCCGTGTTTCTCTGTTAACCATCGAACGCAAGGAATAAGTAATGTGTTGCTGCACTGATTGCTCATAAGTTTTCCCAGGGTCCTGTGTTACAGATTACAGGAGTGCCCTGCTCTTATCTGTTACCTTAAATCACACATCTTACAAGGTGGACCAAAATGAAAAGCAGATAAAAGCATTTATTCACAAAAGCATAACTATACAATAAAGCTATAAATGCTTACAACAACGCAGTTTAGTTGAAAGACAAGCAGTACTTCATCTGCTTCTGTAGGTGTTTAATCCCTTATCCACTTGACAGTGTCAGCCATGGTTTCAGTCTGTATGAGTGCCTTATGCCTCATTGCATATATTAGAATGCAGGGAGGAACTTGACCAGCAGAGAAAGCTTCCATCACAGATCACCTTTGGCAGAATTACTGCATATACCTTCAGATTAAAGTTCCTTAGAGCCCCTCTTTCCTCCTCAGTATTTATAGCAAATTTCCCCTTTGGAATCTTTTAGGAGCTTGAGACAGATTGAATCTTTCACCTTGAAAATCACACTGAAACGTTTTTAACAATTTTTTTCTTCCTTCAGTGTGCCAGTGTGTCTTTGTTAGACTGGAGGTCAGCTCTTGTTCTTAAGTAGTGGGTAAACAGAAATTACTGAAGGGGGTATAAGAGGTCGTTCCATCCTAGGGACTATTAACATGTTTCAAAGAAAGATTATTTATTTCATCAGACCTTGCTTCCTGTATCAATCAAGTTAACACATGCAATACAAATATCAAAACAGGATAAGTACATGTACTGGGTCTTGGTTGAGACCAGGCATGACAGTTAACCACAATGAGCTTGTGATAACTGAATCTCAACTTTTTTCTGCTAAGCATATTGTAACCATTCCATTTTAAGTTACATTTGCCTATTGTACTTGAGTAGGATATTTCTGACAATGCTTTCGAGGCTTATGCTTGCCTGTGTTTATGCTGGCATGCCAGCATCATCAATATTTACATCTCTCTTACCTCCCAGTGTCTTCTCACATGCTTAGATAAGTGGCTTGTCTAGTGGCAGTTAAATCACGTACAGACTCACGTACAGCAGGACTGTAATAAATGCAGACAGATCTCTTTAAATGGCATATCCAGAGAGCTCAATGTTTATTGTTCCCAGTGTTCCTTGTAGATATCTGTAACATGAATGAAAGATCAGCTGTATGACTAAAACTGGCAGACCTGGATGCCTTTATCTGTACATCTGCTGTGTTTTCAGTCTGTCCCCAGTTTATTTTCAGTTAAATCAAGTGCTAACTCAGTTGCTTCTATCAAATACTAGATTAATGTATTCAGCATGTTCCACTCCCACACTCCATAAAAATTTTCATTGGAAAATGCTCCACCAGTCAACGGAATAGGTGCTAATCTGAAAAGGCTACAGTTTCAGTCACTAGAAGTGTGAGCGGTATGTTCAATGTGAGCATTCTCTCATCCTAAGGAGGACAATCAGCTGAGATGTGCTACTTGAAAAATCAGGTCATCAGTGAAATCAAGAACTTACTCTTATGAAATCTGCATATATAAGCAAATTAAAGGTATCTGGACAACCCGCCCCGCCCCAGATTTCCTTAAAAGACCCTCTTGTTTCAATCGTGAAGGATCCTTAGAAGTTGAATCAACATCCAACTTTGGTGGAGGTAAGGACCACCTGCTCTGGATTACTTGGTCACCCGGCTGAAGAACAAATTGAATAGATTCTATGCCTGATGAAGTTACAGGCATGTGACAGATTGATTCCTTCTCTCGCAGAGAGAAGGTATCAGTATGTTTGGTTTAAATTAGTTTCCAGGAAATACAACAGTTAAACTAGGGCTGATCTACTGACATAACCCTGAAATCCACAGGACTTAAGTCTCTAGCACATAAACAAAGTCAGCCACTTTTCTGAATCATCCTGCCTTAGGTGACAGAGTGACTGGACAAATTAATTTCAGATGCTGTAAAGAGTAGGCTTGTATTTTAGTCATTATTGAATCATAAAGAAGTAACATATAGCAGAGTTATCAACTGTTATTGTATTCATTCATTTTCTCCTTTTGACCCTCAGGTCCAGCATGTAGAAAGATCCACTTTTAACACCAGTTTGGTTAAAGTTCCTATAGAACTCTTTTAGCAATGGTACATTCCATCCCGAAATACCAGCTCTTCACGTGTGACCATATCTGTGCTTTTGATGTCTGATTCCATCATGGGACTTAGACCCCACATTTATTTACAGATTATGATTCTTGTGTTCATAGATTTGGCATTGTTTAGTCCTATCTTTTACAGAAAACTTTGCATAAAAGGTAAGATAAGGCAAGAGATGCCCTCCAGCACAGTAAAGAGTTGTTATATACGAACAAGAAAGGATTTCACACACCATCATACTCCTATGTTCATGTTGAGAACTGACATTAGCTTTTCTTCAGAATGAAACTGTGTGCTTATCTATGTTGGTTTCTTAAAATCCTCTCACAACAGTGCATATGTACTGCTTATGCTGTGCCCTAAAATCAGCAGCTAAATTCTTTATCATAGATATTAACGGGGCATACAAACAAGGTAGAATGTGTATGTAGACAAAGCATTTTGAATAGAGGTCATTATTGCAAGTTAAATTTGTAAACATTTATTGGATTTTTTTTTTTAAATTACATGGGATGTAAATATATCATCCAAAGATAAGTAAATTGAATTATGTTGTGTTTAACAGCATTTATGAAAAGGCTATGTTTCTTAATTGTGATACATTTGCTTTGAAAGAGTCTACAATCTATGTAGAGCTTATATAGAGCTATGTATATATGTAAGAGGAAAGAAGCTTTCACGGCTTGGGTTAGCAGAGTGTTCTCAGAGTCAATCATTATCTGTGCAGGCATATGAAAATATTAGCTACTGATAGGCAAACTATCACAGTAGGCAATGTAAAATTTAGGTAAGCATTTTTTTATGCAGTTATACATAGAGTTGTCAGAGTGAGCTTATAAAGTATTGTAGCAATTATCATTAAAAGTGTAAACCTGTTACAGTTAATAGTATGAGTTCTGTTAGTTCTTACGTGCTTTCATAAACAGGCAGGCATACAAACGCCTCCAATATTTGTAAAATTTTTCAACAGGTTAAAACTGCTGAATCGAAAATAACTAATTTAATCTACCTGAAGCATACTCTAGAACTTGTGGAGCCTTTAAAAGTAAGCTGTCTGTGTCTTTTATTTTTTTTTAATCAAATACAGACTGTTTTGTCCATTTTTATACAATGCAGTTCGTTAAATTTCATAGAATACAGAATAGAATATCTCAAGTTGGAAGGGACCAATAAGGATCATTGAGTCCAAAATAAAATTTACTTTATATCTCGCAGAACACAATACTGCCAACATAGTCTGTTAACTCTGAAGCCAATTGAAAATGTGCATTTGAGTGTAATACTCTTAAGAACTGGATTCCTACCATTACCTGAATAATTGATTTTATAACAAACATTTAACTAAAACTCCTGCTCAGATTCCATAAGCTGCTCATGCAACTGCTAATAAGCCTCTGTGAATTTAAGAACTTTCAGTCCTTTAAAAGGGCTACAAAAAGAAATAACTGTTCATGTCCATATTTTAATCTTCAACAGGCTGCTTTAAGAAGCTGTAACACACCACTGCTAAAGGCTTATTACAGTTCTCTTGAAGATACAAGGTACTGTCATAACACTTCAGCTAGGATGTTAGAAACTCTCATTTTTCTTAAGAATATCAGTGAGATTAAAGATGTTGCATCTTTGCTGATTTGTAGTTACAAGTATAGCTCAATTATTTTGCCTAAAAGTGATTTTGTCAAAAATTCTAATTTTCAACTAACAAATACAGGGGAAAAAAGCAAAACAGAAAGTTAGCTATGATACTGCAATTGCTGATAAACTGCACTCCATTAGAAATAATTCTGAGAAGACAGAAGTAGTGGTTTCATAGTGTCCCTATAATAATGCAAAAAACAACAGTTGCCTGTATATTTGAGAAATAATTTATATCTCCCAAAGATTTGAATTATATCTTTGGTCAAGCTTGGGTATCGTCATACTTAATTCTGAAGTGAAAAGAGACATGAAATTTAGTGTTTGGTTTTAACAGTAGATAATTTACTTCAGTTACGTGCAATACTCTAATTTTGGGATGATATTGCAAATAAAAATTGGAAAGTATTATGTAGCTAATCAGTGATACAACTAATATTGCAGATTTGGAATTATACTTGAAAAGATTACAACTGTAATTAATGATGATACAAGGTACACAAAAGGATGTCTGAGTATGAGGACCCAGAAATGCTATGCTGTTAAGCCTAACATCAATGAATTCCTTGACATAGCTCGTAGAACATACACGGAAATTGTTGATGACATAGCAGGTATTTCTAAACGAAGATTTTTATTCACTTGTAGTTCAAAGTACATTGCACCTGGCATATAGAAGCAAAGTAATCATATGTATTATAACCTTCTCATGTAAAAAGTATTAAAGTATTTAGTATTAGTATAAACCGGTTGTCATTGATAAGTAACTGAAGTACTTTTAAGATACATATTGAGATTCTCCTTTTGTAGATAAAAACTCAGTTTTATTTTAATGAAGTTGAACAATTATATTGTGATTCCTATATTTAAAACTGTTGCTCCTTATCCCCTGAAAGTAACATAAAGAATTATTCCAGCTAAAACTTTCTGCATAAAACATGTTAATCTTTGTTTTAGCTTCTCGAATTAAAATAGCTGAGTTCTTTGTATTTTAAGCAGTCTTGATCTACCTGCGCTCTACTCTTTAGCCAAGCTATTAAGAGTTGGAAAATCCGAACAAAAGGAATTTTAGCATAATGTCTGTTCCTGTGCTTTAGTATTCATCATTCCTATTCATCATTAAGTCAAAATAGAAGAAAAAAAAATTATCTTCTGAAATGGATGTCCTTTTATTTAGCATAAAAAGTTGATGTCTAGCTGAAGGACCATCTTCTTAGTTTACTATGTAATTGTAAACTTAAAAGAGTGTCAGAAATTTTAGGATCTGTCACATGTTGTGAGCTTTCTGTTTTCTTCTAGTCTTACATTCTACGTAGTACACGGTGAAAAGTACAGATGCTATTGTTTTTTATTTCCTAAATCTTCCAAAATTTGTTAGCTGCTAGGATTTCTGCGTGAGCAGACGTATTCCCCCTGCCTGTTTTCACTGTAGTCCACGTGCTTGCAGAAGGGATTCTTCTCTCTTTTCCTCTTTACTGGATTAAACTCTTAAGTGACTCCAAGACTGAGTACTGATGTTGTCTGCCTGGACTTCTGTAAGGCCTTTGATATGGTCCTCCACAACATCCTTGTTGGTAAATTGGAGAGAGATGGGTTTGATGGAAGGACTAAGGAATGAGAGACGGATATGAGATGGATAAGGAATTGGCTGGTTGGCCACATCTAAAGAGTTAAAGTCAATGGCTCAGTGTCCAAGTGGAAACCAGTAACGAGTGGTGTCCCTCAGGGGCCTGTACTAGGACCAGTACTATTTGATATCTTCATCAATGATGTGGACAGTGGGATTGAGTGCACCCTCAGCAAGTTTGCAGATGACATCAAGCTGAGATAGTGCAGTTGATTCACTACAGGGAAGGGATGCATCCAGAGGGACCATGACAGGCTTGAGGAGTGAACCCATGCGAACCTTTCGAAGTCCAACAAGGTCAAGTGCAAGGTCCTGCACCTAGGTCAGAGCAATCCCCAGCATCAATATAGGCTGGGGGATGAATGGATTGCAGAGAAGGCCTGTGGCATACTGGACTTGGGGATACTGGTGAACAAAATATTGGACATGAGACAGCAGTGTGTGCTCACAGCCCAGAAAGCAAGTCATATCCTGGCCTACATAAGAAGAAGCAAGGACAGCAGGTCGGGTCGAGGGAAGTGATTCTCTCCCTCTATTCTGCTCTGGTGAGACCCCCCCCCCTGCAGTGCTTCATCCAGTTCTGCAGTCCCCAGCACAAGACAGACATGGACCTATTGGAGCGAGTCCAGAGGAGGGCCACAGAAATGGTCAGAGGGCTGGAGCACCACCTGTGAAGAAAAGCTGAGAGTTGGGGTTGTTCAGCCTGGAGAGCAGAAGGCTGTGGTGAGCCTTTAACTATGTAAAGGGGGCTGGTAAGAAGGAGGCAGAAAGACTTATTACCAGGGCCTGTATTGACAGGACAAGGGGCAATGGTTTTAAACTGAAAGATGGTAGATTTGAGTTGGACACGAGGAAGACATTTTTTACAATGAGGGTGATGAGATGCGGGAACAGGTTTCCCAGATAAGTTGTGGGATGCCACATCATTGGAAGTGTTCAAGGTCAAGTTGGATGTGGCTTTGAGCAACTTGGTCTTAGTGAAAGATGTCCCTACCTCTGGAAGAGGGAGTTTGACTAGATGATCTTTAAAGGTCCCTTCCAACCCCAAGCATTCTATGCTTCTATATCCAGAATGTCCTGAGTCTAGGTTGTGAGTGGTTGGAACATGAGAGTGGGCAAACTTAGAGCAATGAGCAGCAGGGAAACACCACTAAGTAACTCCATCCTTTATTCTCACAGGAATACGACACTAGTACCCTCTTTGCAGTATCACAAACTTAAAGCATTACCCTCAGTCTGGGGAAAGAAGATTGCTTAGAATCATGAACTGGCTAAAATCTGAGAGTCCCTTGTCTGCAGTTCATATTCTGTCTACTGATCAGACACTGAGCTTGAGCAAACTTTCCTTTCCATAGTTGGCCCACCTGGGAGTTGGTCAAATGCATGAACTGTCGTTAAAGAACATATGAATTTATTTGATTCTCTCCACTGGAATTTTTTCCCAATAGCTTTATGCAGCCAGATTTGTTACATTAATACATTACTTAAATAACTCCCTGGAGACCCAGTTCTAAGGCCTTTTGTCACGTTACTTACCCGACACATTCAACGCCTATAAATCACATGAACAGTATGCATCTTTGTATCAACCCAAATATGTATGTATGTGTATGCACGTGAATGTATGTAATTTGTGTCAAATCTTTATTTGTGGTGTGTAGGTATGATAACACAACTTGCAGAAAAGTACAACCTACCAATGAAAACAAGTTTCAGCTCTGCTCGTGGATTTTTTATCCAGATGAATGTTGATAGTTCAACATTACCCAATGGACAACTTCCTTCAGAATTTACAAAGGTATCTATACTAGATATGTTTTTCATAATATGTATGTATACTTAATGTATATAAAAGGTATAATACCTTAATAAAATACACATTATACAGTAACTTAAGCAACAATTAAAATAATTCCAGTGAAGATATGTAGAAGTAAATTTTTATAACTGCCCTGTGTCTACATATACTTAACATAGTCAGAAATGTCCAATTACATGCAATTATGTTGCGTGTAAATATGAAGTTGCATATCTTGCTGATAACTGCATTCTCTTATATGGATTTTTCATAAGAGTTTATATAGGAAAAATGAGATCAGGCATTGTTTTTTCTGCCCTTTTTTCCCCATATTGTTCCCAGTTTGCTTTTTAGAAACTTTTTGTTTGTGATAATACGGCAAGTTCTTATTGTTTGTTTGAATTCCCCGTAGATCACTAGAATGAAAAACACATATAGCTTCACTTCAGCAGATTTAATAAAAATGAATGAAAGATGTCAGGAGTCCCTGAGAGAAATATATCACATGACCTATTTGTAAGACTTTTAAAAGCTATTTAATATTTACTAACTACATTTTTTTTGTCCAATTAACAGCTAATTACAGGTTTTCTTAACGCTACTTTTCTGTTAAGTTTTGGCTACTTTTACAGAAATAATCCAAAGCGACACTGATCAAGTGTGCTTCCTGAGACAAAAAAACCCCACAAAGTGTGTATTGTATTAAATGTGATTACAAATACACAGGCGTTTATTAATAAGGGTGGCCATCATATTTATTAAATCTTTATGGGTGAATTATCTACACAAAATGACACAATGAATGTTTTGTAATGCAAAATCATTACTTGCATTTACAGTAGAATTGTCTGTTTCTGTGTTTTGTCCTTGTTGCATGTCATGTTGCCCTGCTGTCTATTTCAGAAGACTTACTAAGTGTAATGCTGCATGTTAATTATGGAAATTATTTCTAGAAACTGTGGGGGCTTTATTAACATGAAGACCTAAGGGAATAAGAGTCGCATTTGACGTGTTAATAAAACACATTTGATTCCATAGATGTATTTTTAGTTGATTCTCTTTGTGGAGCTTTCTTTTGAGCTGTTGGTATTTGACCTATGTGTCTTGTGTTTGATAGCAGAATTTGATCTGATATGATGGTATAGGATCTTAATTTGCTTCAAAGAAATTTATACATTTGCTTGCATCTGGCAGAGACGATTGCACTTCATGAATAACCTCCCATCCTAATGTATGCAGTATGAACATTATTAACGTGCTTTATTTCTGTAAATTTTATATGTACTGCGCAACAACTAAATCAGTGTCTTTTTTTCAGAATAGTGTGTAAACTACTGAACGAGATCTATGAACACATTCATTGCCTATACAAGCTGTCTGACACTGTGTCAATGCTGGACATGCTGCTTTCGTTTGCCCATGCCTGCACTCTTTCTGATTATGGTAAGTTTGTTCTTTGATTCTGTCATGGGCCAGATAAAGACCCTCCTGTCGGAGAACATCCAGGCTGTTTTGTCTGGTTCTCCAATTGCTAAGCTCATGTCATTTATTTTTCTGGGTCTCTTTAGGTGAGCGTCTGTGGTCTATCCTTGCCAGTTTTGTGCTGATCTTCTTTGTGTTTCCATTAATTGAAATGACATTCTGACAGTTAGCAACTGTAAGCCTTCATAGCCAGTCTTTTCAATTCTATTCAAAAGCACGAGTCTGAACATTCTGAGTTTACACTTCTATTCTGCAAAGGCATGAGATAATATAAGTAGAACAACATTAAGTATATACCATAAATGAAAATATGTGGCTATCTTTGTTTGCCTGCTTCAATTTTTGTAGCACTTCGAGACATTTTTGGAAGTAGTCTTCTGAGGAACCCAGGATCATGTGCTTACCTGCATATCGTTCATCCTTCTTCCCTAGCCCAGTTCTGCAACATACAAATGAGCACATTGTCTTCAATTAGTGCTGACCTGAGATATTTACCTACAGTACAATACAGTGTAGATACTAAATCAGGTCTGGAAGCCATCTCAGCAGGTATATTAGCTCATCATCACTGATGCTGCTATGTAATTCCAGTTCATGAGCAGGATCAGTTTGCTTTGCAGTATGGACTGTGAATCTTCATGTGCTGATGATTCCAGTCGTAGCACATTAATTGATATGTAACTGAGCAGCAACTGCTATGCTTGAGGCATCACAGTCTTTTCCTGACAAATGAATCAGAGCACAAGTTTTCTTCAGCAGTAATGAGACCAAAGCCACGTAGGTTGTCCTATACATCTACACCTGCAGTTTGCATGGCCAGGCATGAATGTGTATCCACCAAAAGAAATGGACAGTCATTTGTAGCTTTCAGTCCCCTTTGCCACTTGACTCTCTCACCTAAGTCATTAAATGACTAAAACCTACACCAGGTGACTAGGGTTCCCCAGTGTTTAAACCTGAAAAACTGTTTTGGCACTTCTTTCTTGAAGGCTGCTCTGTTTAAACAGACCACCAGATTTAACACCGCTTCTTTGTTAGCCAGTACTGCCATTAAGGTAGACAAAGAGGAGGCATACAGAATAGGTTCAGTAAAGACTGTATTCTGACAGAAATACATACCGATAGTCCCAGTAGCAAGTGGATCTATGCAGGCACAGTATACACCTAGATATTCAATATGATAAAATATAACAAACATAGAAGGAATGATGCTTACTTTTTTCTCATGCTTATATAATAAGGTCATATATAGCAGTAACAGAGTTCATGACCTGTGTACTTGATATGCTTATAGCAGTTTAAAAAGAATTAAAAATATATTAGCTATGCAACTGGCTTTCCGTTTTTCTGTTATAATTACTTTTCAAGTTTCACTCTTTGTATTTTTCTTTATTACTGGAGTCCAACCTTGCTTACTATGGAACTTAAACACGGAATGTTAATTTAGAAATTGTTAGCTATGGGATTCTTTTTGTAGTAATATATTATGAAGAACTGCATGACAGTCAGAATCTATACCTGAAAATGGCTGGTAGTTCTTCCCAAGTGCTGCATGTTAGTCTTGCTTATTACAGGAGAGTAAAAATTGGGGAATCGGGACCACAGAGTTTGGCTTCTGCTCTGCAAGAATTACTTTATTTCAAAATGCATTAGTTTAATAATATAAAGATTTCCATACTAACTCTGCAATGTTTTATATCCTTTTTCTCATTTAGTTCGTCCAGAATTTACAGATACTTTAGCGATCAAGCAGGGATGGCATCCCATTCTTGAAAAGATAGCTGTGGAAAAACCTGTATCTAACAACACATATCTGACAGAGGGTAACAACTTTGTCATTATTACAGGACCAAATATGAGTGGAAAATCAACATACCTAAAACAGATTGCTCTCTGTCAAATTATGGCACAGATTGGTGAGTAAGAGTGTACTGTATCAGTAATCTTCTGCAGCACATTTATTGTTTCTTAGTTAAAAATATTTATGAAGTTAAATGATTTGGCTTCTAGAATAAGAGTCCATCTAAATAGTAACAGGTAATTGTTAGTCTGTTTGCTCCTGCCAGCTTTTGTGCTGCTGACAGAGGCCACTGCAAGGTTTTGGGTCTGCCACTGGAAACTTATGGGGCCGTGTCTGTGTATCTGGAAGCCTTCCCAGTCTGTCTTTAGGAGAAGCACAGTTGTGTGCTTTAATTCTTTGGAGCACCTTAACCCGATCTAGCACCGTATGCTAGATCGATAGCGAGTGTCCTTGAAGTATGCCCATGAGGCTTTGTGTGTGTTAATCATCCAAAAGGAATAGATGAACCTGAGCATACCTCAGTGATGTAGAGAAACATGCTTGCAGCCAAGTAGAATTAATAGATAAATAATCAACTACTTCAAATAAAAGTAGTAATAAATACGGCACGCTTCTGTCACTAAAATTGTAAAACTAAACCAAGTATTTGCAAAGTCTAACTGAGGCTCATCTCTATACTCAGGAATTCTTCATGTTTTTCACCTTAAAGGTAAGGCTGGTAGCACGGGAGAAAGACCTAATAGGCTGACCCCAGCTCTACTAGAATGAAACTGCTTAGCAGTGGAGAATAAAATCTGTCCACTATGTGTTTGTGGGTCCAGTCTCCAAAAACTGCAAGTTCTTCAGGAACTGCTGTCAAAAACATGAGTTTAATTTGAATAAAAAGGAGACGGTAAAGTCTCTTGAGAGGTTTCCTGTTCTTTTCAATAAAACTAATAAGCCTCAAAGTCTGATAAAGGCAATATGATGTTTTTGGGAAACTAAGGTTCCTTGGAATTAGTAACTCGGTGACTACAAAAGTGTAAATTAATCCTAGTGTTTATTCTCACTTTTGCATCCCTTTAGACACACAGCTTCAGGCATATGATCACTTAAGGTTTTACTGATAAGCTTCTCTAATTATGGTATCTATATAATATTTTTTCTTCTAAAGTAATGGTAGAACATAATCTTATGAAACTTTATAGAATAAGATGCATTCTCTACAGTGCATAAAGACCAAGTGTAAAACTGATTTTTTTTCTCCCACTGACATATTCAGGCAAATCAGCATTTCTCACACTGATATGAGAAAACTTATATTTTTCTTGTTTTGTAGGTTCTTATGTCCCCGCAGAGTATTGTTCTTTTCGAATCGCAGAGCAAATTTTCACCAGAATAGGTATGGATGATGATATAGAAACAAATGCATCAACATTCATGAAGGAAATGAAAGAGGTATTAAACATAGCTAATCCAGGGTCCAAGGCCCATTTTTACTGTTAAGCTAATAAAAATTGTACTAGTATATTTCTGCTGAAAGAGTGTACTTGGAAAAGCAACCAAAAATTCAGCTTTCATCTGTTACCTTGATGATAAACTGCAGAAAACCAGGCATATCTTAAATAAAAAGATATACTAGTATGAGTGAAAATCAGTGCTCTGTTGGACAGTAGTTTCAACATTTTGTTAGCTCTTAGACCTTAAATGATTATTTGTAGGAGCCTAAGCCGTCTCAATTCCCTCTCACAAACTGATATGATTTTGAGGGAAAGTGATAGGTTTAATGGAAAAGAGAGTGCTATTGTATGAGTCTTTGCTTGGTTATAGCTGTCAGCTATTTGAAAGCTGTGAAAAGGTAAAATTTGTGGATCTGAGAAGATTTTATTAAATTTCTGCATTAAGTTTCCTCTGAATAACACAAAGTATTCCTATTAGCAGCAGTATTCCTATTAGGGTTTTTAAAAAATGCATTTATAGGAATGATAACACATTAAATATTTTCCTAGATAACATATATCATACAAAATGCTAATGATAAATCGCTCATCATAATTGACGAACTTGGCAGAGGCACCAGTGCTGAAGAAGGTATTGGCATTTGTTTTGCTGCCTGTGAATATCTGTTGAATTTAAAGGTAATTCTGTTTTGAAAAAAATTTAAAGCTTATAATTATTTTGTCATACTGAAAGTAAATACGGTCTTTTCTTATAATGTAACTTCAGTTTTGAAGAGATTTCTTGCCTAAACATGATATTTTTCAAAACCGGTAAATAGTAAGAATTACGGTGATAGTTCACTGGTGGTTGTGGTTTAACCCCAGCAGACAGTTAAACCCCACACAGCCGCTCACTCACTCCCGCACAGTGGGGTGGGGGAAAGAATTGGAAGGGTGAAAGTGCAAAAACTTGTGGAGTGAGATAAAGACAGTTTAATAGGTAAAGCAAAGCTGTGCATGCAAGCAAAGCAAAATAAGGAATTCACTCACTACTTCCCTTCGGCAGGCAGGTGTTCGGCCATTTCCAGGAAAGCAGGGACACGATGGTTACTTGGGAAGACAGATACCGTAACTCTGAATGTCCCTCCTTGCTCCTTTTTCTCCACAGCTTTTATTGCTGCGTCATATGGTGTGGGAGGATATCCCTTTGGCCAGCTGTCCCGTGTCCCCTCACAACTTTTTGTGCACCCCCAGCCTGCTCACAGGTGGGGCGGTGTAAAAAGCAGAAAAAGCCTTGACTCTGTGCAAGCCCTGCTCAGCAACAGCTAAAACGTGTCTGCTCAGCAACAGCTAAAACGTGGGTGTGTTATCAACACTGTTTTGGTCACGTGTCCAAAACATAGCACCATACAAACGACTATGAAGAGAATTAACTTTATCCCAGCCAAAACCAGTATGCTGGTCGCCATCTCTTTCCAGCTTGCTTGCAAGCTTGCATTTCTGTCTAGAAAGAGAATAACCCAGCCTCTTCAGTTTTGCTTAGTACAGCTGTTTATGCTTGAATGTTAAAGGTGATTTTGGCTGTTATCTTTCCCAAGTACAGCCGTAGTTCCGTACAACTTATGAATTGGTCAGAGGTTAGAGGCCTGTTTGGAAAAGTGGAAGATGGTTTTAGATGGGATGGAAGTTTCACCTCATGTTGTTGTCAGCTTTTTGAAGTGTGTAGGTGTTCAGTTTTCTGTCAGAGTTGATTCAGGGTACTTTTGTGGTTTGGTTTGAAAAGCTCACATCTTTTCTGTTGCTTCTGCTTTTGGCAAAACGTTCTTTGAGAGTATTAAGGCAACCATTTGACAATCATTCAAATTCACCCTCGTCAAATTTTGCAAGCATCATGGATTTCCTGTTACTTCTGATGTTCTTTTCCTTCTTTTGGGAAAGGAGTGGGAGAATCCCCAGTTGGAAGAATTATCCTTGCCAATGGTAGAACTCATCGCTTAAAAGATTTTAATTCACTTTAGTATTTTAAAGATAGCTTTTCAGTGTTTTGGAGGAACACCTGGACATCTGTGAGATCATTTAATTTTTATTATTTATTGTAATTTATTCCAAGATAATTTCCAAAATAATTTTTCTCTCTTGTTTCCTTATAAGGCATTTACATTGTTTGCTACACATTTCCTGGAACTGTGTCATATAGATGCTTTATATCCCAATGTGGAAAATTACCATTTTGAAGTGCAACATGTGAGAAGCAGTGCTGGAAATAAGGAGAAAATTGCTTACACTTACACACTCTCCAAAGGATATACAGAGGAAAAGAACTACGGTAAGAGATGCCACTATGACTGTAACTCAGGAAAGATGATATAAGATACTGTTTCAGTTATTAGGCATCTAACAGTATTTTTCTGCTGACTTCTGCTGAGTTTGAATGTCTCTCATAGAGTAACAACTGCAGATCTGTAATATATTCCAAATACTCGTGTGCTTTAGCTAACCATGTAGTGAGACAGTAGTTTGGGGTAGTATGAAGAACTTGTATGAAACTTCATAGTGAAAAAACATTTTAGTAATGTCAGTAGCGATTCACCGCTGTCTGAATGAGATGAGCCATTCTGAGCGCACGGTACTTGACTTGATTTAATCTGAGTGAAAGTTCTGGAGAGACTTAAAGCTGTGCATGCCAAGGTTTGTGTTAAGTAAAACTCTTATGTGTCTACCATAAGTCATGATAGATCAGTTAAACAGCAGCTTGGCCCTTTTGGATTAACAAAAAGGAATCAAGTTTCTTTAAAAAAGCACATGAATTTTATTGTGTATCAGCCTGAGGCTGTTTCGAGACATTCCATGACAGCATCAGTGTTCTCAGGAAAGTGGGTTTACTTCTCTTTCGACTTTAGAATAAATCATACTGAAGGCTGTACAGATTGACAGATTACGGGTCAGTAAAGGAGTGACAATAAGTCATAACTACATATTTAAAGAGTTACAAAAATCCGTATGTTTCCAAATGCTAGATTCTGAAGTTGGACCCTTGATTTAGGTAACATTTAATCAATAGGAAATTATCTACACGTGACTTTTGCAAGCTAGTGGTAACTGAAGGCTACAAATTATTCCAGTCAAGCTTCAATAAACTGGACTTAAAATGTTTCTTTATGTGTATTTCAGAATTAGTTTCTTAGAGCACAAGCTCAATTTCAGGTGCTATGACACCGCTAGCTCAGAAAAATGTTTAGAGAGTATTCTCAGAGAACAGGAGACCTTTAGTAACTCAGTGTTGGTGTCTTGGCTTTACCTTAACTTGAGCAAAGTCACATTCTAAGAAAGAGTGCAAGGGCTTTTGACCCTTTTTCATTTCAACCCTACAGTATTAAAGCACCTGATGAAGCACAGAATTTTCTCGAACAGCCAGGGCCACAGGCAAAGGAAAAAGTAAAACAAAACAAAACAAACCCCCAAAAAACCCCAAAACCCCAAAAAACAATAACAACAAACCACAAAAACAAACAAACAAAAAAAAAACCCCCAAAACTTCACCCTTTAAAAAACAGGCTAAGTTAATTCTGGCAGACATAGTGTGGAAGGTAGGAAAAAAAATTACATCAAAAATCCTGATTTATGTTTTATACATTTAGGAATAAAAGCTGCAGAGGTTTCTTCGCTACCATCGTCCATAATTTTGGATGCAAAGGAAATCACAAATCATATTGCAAAACAAATTTTGGTATGTAGTAGAAAATTATAATACTATAATTCACAGTTTTTATAAAACTGAAATAGATTTTCAGTTTCTGAAAGGATATAGATAAGCAGTGCCTACGGTTTTATGAAAATAGATTTCATTAAAATTGGTATTTCTGGAACCAGTTATAAAAGATAATACTGAAGGTCACTGTTAGGTGACAACACAAAGCACTCCTTAGGGTTAAACAGTATTGGATGTAATGTTGGTGTACAAATCAAGAATCAAGAGATCAGAAATAAATAGGCTGGAAAACAGCTAATATTAGTATTTTAATAATAGAATGTAATTGATGTCATATTTTAATTGATGTGTATGTTTTTAAGAACAGCAGAGGCAGAAGAGCACTCCTGAGATGATGAAACAGAGAGCTGTATACCATTTAGCAATGAGATTGGTTCAGACTGCCAGAAATTCTCGATTGGATCCAGACAGTTTGCGTATATATTTGAAAGGCTTGAAGAAAAAGTATGAAGCCAGTTGTCCTGCACCTGGACAAAATGATGAGCAACAGTAATGTGCGACATAGGCTGTTGCTCTAATTTTTATGACTGCAAGATGATTCTGTTTTTTTCCCTAGTATTAGAAAACACAGCTTTACACATGCTTTTGAATTCTTAATTTTTAGTCTAAATTATACTTACTACTGAAAGACCATATTCTTCATGTTGGTTTTTTCCCCCCAGAACATACCTGAAATAAAAGCATTTACTTTGTATGGGGAACACAATTCTTTTTGATGATGAACTATATCACTTTCATTCTTTTAGAGACAAAAAAGTTGTATAATATTTAATATTTTCTATGTGATATATCTGGTATTGTAGCTCTTACATCTGATCCTAAAGATCTTGTCTAACTAAAACCAGTCTTTGAAACAGACGGTCCACTTATCTTGCACAGGCAAGCTCTACTTGCAGTGTTGAACATACATCTGTAAATCCTGTTGTTCCCTACTCAAGGAGGCTTCTAGCTCTCTAAATCATTATTCTTAATCCAACATAATGTAGGCAGTCCAGGACTGCTTCCTCTCCAGAACTGGGCAGACAGAGCTTTTTTGTAACACAGGTAACAGCAAATTGCTGTGGTATTGACACTGTTGATCAGTTTTGGCTTAGAAAGTGAGTAACAGGAAATTAATAAAAAATTGAATATCCTTCTTCCTTGATTTTTTTTTTTAGTATAACCTAATTGAGTGACTGCAGCCATGTATTCCAGCTTGAAGAAATTTATCCTTCCTCACTTCCTTCTAACCAACTTTTACCAAGAGTTCTCATGTATTTCTTTTGTGTATATATATATATAAATTTATTATACATATATCTACATGCATATATACATATACATAACAGTGTAATATCTAATTTATAACAACAAATATAGTTTATACATAGTTATATATTCCTTTTTATGGATCTACATTTGTAAACATACCAGTGCAACAGAATAACATTTGTAGTAGGCTCACTGTGTTTTTCCCCAAGAAGTGTTTTCACTGATTTAAGGCATTAACCACAAGTCCCCTCTCCTCAGGCCTTAAATGTTGCCAGTTTTATTACTCGTATCCATCAGTAACACCATTGTTGTTCACCCCAGTGAGGATCATAACAGGAAAAAGTATTTTGTGTTCAGGTTTCTTAACAAGAGGAACCAGGTGGCAAGGGGTATGTGTTTCAGATATTGACTGAACAGGGTCCACATCTCGCTGCTGCGGTCAGCCACTACTGCCCCAGAAAGAACAGTTCTGGGGGCTCATGCCTGGGAGCCTGGGGTAGCTTGACCCTGTTAGAACTGTTCCTCTCTTAGTGCACCGTATTTCAGAGCCTTCTGGTTACTTCCAGTCAGTCCATCGGGGCTCTGTGTGCATATACTCTGCATACTGCTCTCTTGAAACATTTTTTTAAATAAGGAGGTGTAGCCGGCCAGCGGAGTTCTCTGTAGTCAGCGCGAGGAGGCCTTAGCAGTCAGCGCATGGAGTTCTTGGACACCACCCAGACGAGCCAATTAGGATGAAAGTGAAAGACATTTATTGTGTGTTGCGCACGTGCTTTTATACAGAGCTCTTTCAGATCTGGCAGCTACTGATTGGATACAATAATTCAAAATTCTTAATAACAAAATCACTCTTGTCTACTTTCAATCCTGGGAACGTAACCTTCGAAGCTATGTCAACACAACCTCTAAAATAACTTAGTTGTGCTAATTAATTTCTCTCGGTTTCTCCTTATCTTTCTCACGTCCTGTATAATTGGATGCCTCTGCACATCTGGTTGCTTTTCTTCTTTCCCAGTATCCTTTATCAACCTTATAATTACAAAGCCTAAAGTTAGTATCATAGCTAAAATTCTACAACGAGGCTTTAATTTTTTTACTGACATCTGGATGCCAAGGAGCGGGACCAGAACACAAAAAGTTAATATAGATACTTTCAGACTCATTTTTGCATCACCTGTCAACAGCCCTCAGGAGACAAACTGGCTTGAATTCCAGGGTCTTTGCTAGCACTGTCCAGAACTCCATGGAGGGGGGGAAAAAAAAAGGTACATTCAAGAGCTGTACAGTGAGCTTTATTGCCAGTCTGAGAATGCTGACTGAAGCAAAGGGGATCTCAGGAAGTCTACAAGAGGGGAGTTGCAGGGAAGCAGAAAGCTCAGAGGGCAGAAGAAGAAGAAGGCTTGTCCTTTCCTCCTCCCCTCTCCACAGCTGTGTGAGTGGCAAGTCAGATTGCTGCTTTTTAAAATGCCCTTCTCTTGCTCCTGTAACTCCTCACTCAGGGTGACAATCCCGGTGTTGAACACTAAGGAAGAGATTTTTAAACTAAGCCTGGTCAACAGCTGACAGTAAAAGTCAAAAGGCATGCAACATTGTCCAATAAAGCCCTGAAACTTCAACAGACCGTTCAGCTCTGTGACAAGATAAATATTTTGCACAGTCTGTAAACGTCTTGTCCTAGAAAAGTATACCATGCCTTTACTGTCTGCACTGACTTTAGCTTTTTAATGCAGACTGTCTTCAAAAACAAGGCTGCTATCACTGTGTGTGAGACAAGGCCATGTGACTGAAGAAATGGCCTTTGGACTGTGAATTGAGGATCCAAAGCCAGTGCAGCAAGATGTACACTCACTTTCTAATATCTGTCTTTTCTTTCTCTTTTCTCTCTTTCTTTCTTTCCTTTGTTTCTTTCTCCAGAAACTTCCTCGCAGCAGCAGGCCAGCAAAGGGACAAGGCCATTCATAAGTGGAAAAAGCAAAAATCTCACAAACCGAAAAGCTATTAAAGTGCACTGTCCCCCCTTAGGGCGGAGAAACCAGGGCCCCGTGTGTCCCCGCCCCCCGTGGTGAGCTCCGCCTCCCGGGTGT